>NW_025964390.1:0-257500 GCF_023055435.1 Haliotis rufescens
CTTGAAAATTATATGAATGGATCACTGAAAAACAACAGATAAAGTTTAACATGCCATTGTAAAAGTTCAAATAAAATACAACAAGAGCCTTTATTATTTCTTGTCATCTAACTTATAATTAGACAAGGCACGTAATGGATGCTAAATCATGCTGCATGTTTAGGTACATGTATATCAACATGTTAGAAATAAATTGTATCAATTTACCTTCTTTTTCTGCTGCATTGTCCAAATCTGGAAGGTAAAATGTCACTTTGGAAATGAAATACGACGCTTGTGCGTGCTGATTGGCGTATATCGTCAAAATAATGTCAACCTATTATATTGTATTCAATTTCTTCATATGGACGGTGGAGTACCCTAGTGGTTAAACGCTTGCTGGTCACGCTGAAGACCCGGGTTCGATTCCCACATGTGAAGCCTATTTCTGGTGTCCCTCGCCGCAATATTGCTGGAATATTGATGAAAGCGGCGTAAAACCATACTCACTCACTCACTTCCCAATAAACGTCATACATGATCATGTCATAGAATGCCACTTATAAGTTCTTACCTGAAAGATGCAGGCGGCCAAACTTGTCATGACGTATTTCACCATACGAAATGTCTGTGTACAGTTTTCCTTTGATTGCTTCTGTCATTTTCCTGTTTGTATGTTCATTGTGAAAATGTAGAAGCAATCGCAGGACAAACATGTAGTTTCCCGGCGACATCGCATCTAGAAAGTAGTTGTTCCGGTTCATTTCCCTGTGCAGCTGCTCTTCAACTTGTGAATTTATTGAGCCCTTCATTTCGGGAACAAACGTTATACGCCTTAGGAGTTCCTCATCTGATTTTGTATTCCCTTCATGAAACCTATCCAGCAAACAGAACGTTTCATTTGAGGTTGGCAAATCATAGTCGGAGACTGGTGCTACTGTCACCCATTCCTTCATGCAAGGTATACTCTTTGAAAATACCCCCTCCTTAGCTTTTTTTATGTTGTCTGCAGTCGCTTCACCCAAGCGTCCTTCGTTGGGCGAGAACATGTTCTTCCGCCGCTTGTTACCATGGCGTGACATCATTGGGGCTACGTCACTAATGATGACTGGCGGTTGTCTTGACATAGATAGAATGATGTCGACATGGTCTCTGACACTTTCAGGCCTCAGAATAGCTTTGAATGCGTACACTATTCTATGGGGGCAGGACGCTGATACCCATCCACCTGAATGAACATTAACATAGTGATGGGACACATTTGGTTTAACCTTGCTTTTAATAGTATACTATATACTCCAGTAGTCAGATTGTGGAGTTTCAAGTTACAAAATGACATTCCATTAACAGACTCAGTGCTGATTCTTATGCAGAGGGGGCTGGGGATGGCCTATCTTGAAGACATTTAACGAAAATAATATTACCAAGCAAAAGCAATTGTGTTACAAAGTAAGTAGTTATTTTGCATCATTTAGTCTGGCACTTGAATGTGGGAACACACACTATATATGTTTTATTCATCATTTTAAATGCAATAGTAGGCATAATTACCAGAATGGCCCCATATGCTTGAAAATAACTTGTTGAAGGTTGATTTGCTTTTCAACTTTTCCTTCAAGCTGTTGATCATCTCTAATTTGGTCCCTTTGGCGTCTACTTCCATCTTTGTACACCAGTGCCGTACATCCAGATCCTACATGATATGATATAGAAAATGTCGAAAACATGAGTGACTATGCTTATCATATCATATCATATCATATCTCAATTTGTAATATTACTACCTACGCATATCAAGATTGCAAGAATTGTACAAATGTGCCTAGTTGATATCAATAAGGCCTTTCGATTATGTCATATTTACCTTCTTTTCACATAACATTTGGATCAGGAAATCTTCAGTCAGTTCCTTATCCCCTGTATCAAAATCTGTATCTCGAAGATGGGTTCTGAGAGATCGAACTTTTTCAGCTTCAGTGTTGAAAGCATTTTCATCTTTTCTGGCTAATCCAATGAAAGGAGCCCAGTTGTCATAACTAGGTGTAACACGCCCGACGTTGGCTGCTTCTGTCAGGGAATGAAATGATAAATACATTATAGTGTATATAAACAATATCCTTACAGTAACTTTAATTTTAGTTCCCCCCCCCCCCCCCCTCTCTCTCTCTCTCTCTCTCTCTCTCTCTCTCTCTCACTCACTCACTCTCTCTCTCTCTCTCTCTCTCTCTCTCTCTCTCTCTCTCTCTCTCACACACACACACACACACAGACAAGATGAGTCATTTATAATACAATATGAGGATTTGCACCTTTTCCAAAACCCCGAAGTAAAATAGACGCCTCCACCGTTTGGCTCCAAAACACATCCATGTTGATTCCATCTGTAGCTGTTTCTGTCCCTGGTACTTGTGACACTGTAAGCAATACATGTTTACCATAAGAGACGAGAGAACAGGGATTAGGAAACATCATTATGGGATATTGTTTGTGACCAACCATGAGATAATGGACCTTACATTTTTGCTTTCCATTTTTACATTTTGAAACTACATCGTTAATGCGCTTATACATTTCTTAGACACTGGAAATTATAAATTAGACTTACATGCTAATGGAAATGCACATTTCCTATTTGCATCTGTCACCAGGCAACATGGAAAACGGCCACAGATGTCACAGGTAAAGTTGTACTTGTGATCGCACATTGCCTCAAAGTGCAGATATCCCTGTAACATTTTGTCTCCGGGAAAATGTAAGCCGGAATCTTCTGATAAGATATCGGCAGCCCTTCCAACGGCTGTATGATTCTGAAACCATTAAGCAGGCGAAATTGATCACATTCATTATGCCGATATTTTAAACTAATCCTAAGTTAACAGTCAAAAGTGTTTAAAGTCCGAATGTCACCGGCCCACATCAAGTGCATATATCAACAAACAATGCGCCATACAACAATCAGATATCACGATCACATAAATATGCAAAGTGTTGTTTTGGAGAAGGGAGTCGTCCATAAACTAACTAAATTAGGTATAATGTACCTTCAAGTTAACTCTGAACCAGTGGCACAGGCGAACTGACAGGAACACGTGGTCGTCAAAATTGTGTATACCATCCCTGTGCTCTTGGTACCTGTAGAAGTGACCGCACGCTTTGCACTTCTTTATGATAACTGATTGCAAATGGTGGCACTGATAAATACCTACATTGCCCCTTGCTGCAACACCCAAAGCTAAATTGCAATTTTCATGTTCACATTGTATCTGCTGTGTGACAGTGTTCATTTGTACATGAAGTGGGTAATCTGGACCGATACTGGACTTGCTGATCATGTAGAGACCGCGGTGTTTATCAACGCATATTCCACGTTGGTATGACTTGGTTTTCACTTCATCTCGTGCATTGTGTGTCTCAATATGTCTTTTAATGTTTTTCTTAGAGATCATTGCATTGCAGACAAAACATGTCACTTTCGGAACTTGCTCTCTCTTCACTTTTTGGATTTTAGGGGACTCTGCTGAAGTTCTTTCCTCAGAAGCTGTCTGGTTTGTTGTCAGAACAAAAGGGCAAACCGTGGTCGTGAGTCGGACAAATGTGAACTTTCTCCGGAAGAGTTTACCACACGGGCAGTGGTAATGGCACCGGTCTTGTTTCGGAGTACAATCCAAAAAGCAGCTTAACACCCATAAATCTGCAAGGACACAAATACGGATTATTATACCGGACCGCCTCCGTGGTCTAGTGGTAGAACGTCCGCCCGGTGAGCGGAAGGTCCGGGGTTCGATCCCCGGCCGCGTCATACCAAAAGATGGTACTTGTTGTTAACATGTCTGGCGCTCGGCATTAAGGTGCTTAAACAAGGACTGGTCGGCTCGGAGTCAGTATGCTGTCTCTGTGTGGGGTATTCATGTTAAACTGTGGCATGGCATCTCAGTGAGCTAGCACTATAAAACGGCATCAGTCCGGACCAGTACAAGCAGCCACTCACACAAACACGAGCATGCACGTCGCTAAATAGTGCAATAATCTTCGAGGCGACGTTAAACCCCATTTTACCTCACCTCACCTCACTATTATACCAGATAAAATGGTGCGTTGGGCTTGTGAGGTTGTGTAATGGACACCGTTTTACACGTATGCGTAATGCCACGTATACGCTAGGTACATACCACGCAATATTAGATTAATAACAAACACCAATTTATACATACCCCCAACTTTGACGGCATGTTGTGTGTGCTTGTTGATGTGTCCTTCCTTGACATTGTACCGTCGTGACGTTGATTCTGGACACAGTTTGCACTGGAATATTCCATCAACTTTAGCCAGTAAACTCTTACATGTGCCGAGCTCTTTTGTGTGCCATATGTCTTCATTCTGTAGACAAAGGTAGAAAGTGTAAAATCAACAAGTTTTCAAAAGAAGTCCTATTTTTCTATTGCTTGAGACTCCCGGACACTGAGTGGTGTAAAGCCACTTACATTTATGAGTACTAAATGAAACATAACGCGTCGATATCCATTATCTTCGCCGTGCATTTATGAAAACCTGTAACCAACTGAAGGTAGGGTGCTACAATGTCTAGGTTACATGGCCACTGTAGATAATAATACTCACGTTTGTTTCACAACGTCCATGCCTGGAAGAAATAAAATAATGACAATATATAAACATTTGAAGAAATGTGTACAACCATTAGAATCCTTAAATTTAGGTTAACACTGTTACCAGTTTTTAGCACAAGGTGTAGGCAGTTTAAACTAGAACCAATGTCTTTATAACTAGGAATATATGCTCTTGGTTTATGTATATCACAATTCCATTAACGAGTTTCAGCCATCTCTTTCTATAACCTTATATAGTACGAACAATATAGTTAACATATACCATTACTTTCTTATTTGTGTGTTAGTGAGTGAATGAGTGCGTGCGTTCGTGTGTTCGTGTGTTCGTGTGTACGTGTGTGTGTCTATGCAAACGTCTCAATTGAAATAGCCTGAAAACTTAGTGGCACATCTGTGAAGCTCACATGTTTCGCATAGAAAAGGTTTAATATACGGGTTTGAAATATTATAAATATTATTATCTCTTTCCTTTACCATTTAGGCATAAAATAACTTTAAAACAGTCGCTCTATACCCCCTTTTAGAAACTATATTGCTTCCCTTTACTACATGGGGTTGTCTATGCAAACGTTCTTATGGACATAGCCTGAAAACTAAGTGGCACATCTGGGAGCCTCGCATTTTTCGCATCGAAGTAGTTTAAAATACGTATTTGAAATACTATTTTCTCCTTCCTTAACTGTTTAGGCATAAATAACGTAAATGTATTCGCTCTACACCCCGTTTGGAACGCTAAAATACGGGTTTAAAATAGTATTAGTTCTTTTCACATTCATTTAGGCATCAAATAACTTAAAAAGAGTTGTTTAAAAACGCACTTTGGGAAGATATATGGCTTCGCTTTGACACGATCATCGATCCCGATTGCGTGAAGAGATGCGCATCATATTAAATACTGGATTGTCTGGTCCAGACTCGATTATTTACAGACCGCCGTCAAATAGCTCGAATATTGCTGAGTGCAGCGTTAAACAACCAAACAACCAACCAACCCAACCAACACGAGGGGCTGTCTATGCAAACGTCCCTTTGGAAATGCCCTGAAAACGTAGTGGCACATATGGGAGCCTCGCATTTCTTGCATGCAAATAGTTTACAATACGTGTTTGAAATACAATGTTCACCTTCCTTAACTAGTTAGGCATAAAAAAACGTAAACGGAATCGTTCTGTGTCCCGTTTGGAAAACTATATTTGAAATACTATTTTCTCCTTCCTTAACTATTTAGGTATAAACAAACGTAAAAGGAGTCTCTCAATACCCCCTTTGGAACACTATATGGCTTTCCTTTAACACGGGGGAGATTATCTACACAACATCCCTTTGGAAATAGCCTGAAAACTTAGTGGCAAATCCAGGAGCATGGAAATAGTTTCAAATGCGGGTATGCAGCATTATTATCTCCTTCCTTCCATAAGAATGTTTAATGACATAACAAAACAAAACATAACATAACATAACATAACATAACATAACATAACATAACATAACATAACATGAGAAAAAGTAATATTCAAATGAATGTATTTTACATAAAAAGAACAATAGATACTCATTTCCACTGCGCATATGATAAAGACTAAACCTAAACGCCCTTCACCCTACCGTCATTCAATACGTATTGTCCCCGACATGAAAGATACGTGGAGTGCTCTTCTTTATGAAATTTTAATATTTTACGTTTCACATGCGAGCACATACTAATCGAAAACCATTTGAAACCCATTAAACAAAACTCTGGACATATTATACCCGCAAACATGGAGAAAAGAAACGCCTCTATTTTAATAAATTACTAAAAACTAACACGTGACAATGTACATGTTTCCCAAAGTGGCATTTTGAAAGCAAATCCTGCTTCCTTTCAACGTTGCACGAAAACTTAAAAAAATAGTACGTACCTTGCAAGAAATATTTTTTTGGACATCATCCAGTCTTGAAAGTTACATAGCCCTGTTTGTGAGTTCTCAGCGCTCTGTAAATATCTGAGTCTTATTGAGAGTCTGTTGTGAGATGCCCTGGGTGTGTTAAAGGCTGACCACGGCCTAAGTTTCAAAAATCTGTAGCTAGCTGGTGTTAGCACTTTTATCATGAGGCAGGATGTTCCTTGTTTATATGTATCAGTTAGCCCTGTCAACTTCATGAACCTCATTCTTACAGAATGTCAACCGCATGCCCCATTCTGGGTTTCAGGTAGTATGTGCTTATCTTTTAGGATCTCACAGAAGCACTAAATGTGTTATCCAGTTATTGCTGTGACATTTCTAACTCCCTAGAAACTCCTCTGGAATCTGGAACTTGCCACAGAATGTATCACGTCACAATAAACAAACAAGTCCCCTAACAGACCCTAAAAGGAAAGAGTCTAGAGAGTCTAGACTTCTTGTTTCCAAAAATGAAGATATTCATTCTGGATTAAGAAAGGGCTACCGAACATCAAGTAATGTATTTGTTCATAAAATATTTATTTAATAGTTTTAACAAAAAGTAAAAAGAAAAATGTATACACTTCCTTTGTAGACTTTCAAAAGGCCTCTGATTCAGTTGACAGAGCACTACCCCTAACAAAGCTATTTCACATAAAATGTCAGGAAATAGTTCTTATAAAGTGAAAATTGACGGGGCATTTCACAATCCTTTAAATCCAACATCGGCATAAGACATGGGTGCATTTTGTCTCCCAGATTATTTAATATATTCCACAATGATCGTCCACCACATATCAAACAAGAAAATAACAAAATAACACTTAATGCTTTAAACATTTGTCATTTGTTGTTTGCCGATGACTTTGTACTTTTTGCCACTTCCAAAAATTCTGCACGAGTTATTTGATGGTCTAAGAGTATTTCGTGTAACAAATAACCTAAAGATTAAAGGTGAAAAAACAAATGTTGCAGTGTTTGGCAAATCAAGTAAAATAGAAGAAACGAATACTTGGACCTTGGTTGGTGCAAAAATTCTAGTTATGGATAGATATAATTATTTATGAATAACATTTGAAGCAAATGATAAACTTAATAATAGCGCCAAACCTCCCTTGAAATAGGGTCTAGGTACTACCATAAGCTTCAGTCTACCAATAATCTACCCAAATCTGGGGTATAGACGCAACACCCCTAGTCTGAACAACTTTGATTAATTAATCCCCGAGAAACTGCGGCGCCGATGTTGTATATCCATGTTAGGTGTCAACAAAACAACACACAATTGGGCAAGGCGAGCAGAACTAGGATTCTATACTCTTATGTACACAGTACTAATATAAATTACGAATTGCTATCACTATGGTGGTTCTTCAACATAGTGAAATTCTGCTTTACCCACTAGGCTCCCCGACCGCCCCGTTCCATGTGATAGGAAAGCCCGAAGTGATGCAGGTGTCAGACGTTAACCACTTCGGTGAAACCCACGAGCACGGTTGTCGTACTGACCAAATCTAGAAACATAATCGGGGCGAACCGGGATTCGAACCCACGATCATAGATTTCTGGCGTGCCCAAGGGACGCGCTTTTCTGCACAGCGAATTGCTGCGCCTCAGACGACTCGGCCAACCGTGCCCCAAAAGGTGCAAGAAAAAACTGAGGACATTCAGGACAGTTAAAAATGAAATAAGATTAGAATCATATTTCAGTCACTGTAAAATAAGAAAATATCGAGTGCACTTTTCTAAACTAGGAGTAAGTAACCATAAATTAACTATAGAACTTGGAAGACATACAAAGCCACCCACCCCACTACATCAGAAACTATGCTCTACATGTTCAACCATTAATGAGGAAAGACACTACCTACTTTATTGTATCAAACACACGAAAGAAATAAATATACTCTTTGGAAAAGTATCCACACAAAATGTAAATGTCCACAATAATGAAAACATATTATTTCACCACATCCTCTCAAATATTTAGCCATCAACATCAATTGCATATGTTTCAAATGGATGGTGTCGAGCAATAGATTCCCGTGGATCAACCTATGACATTTTATGTATAATATCATCAAATCTGTACTGTTGATATTTTCTATGCATTAAATTATTTCTTTGTGTTTTCAGGTATGTATGTCTGTCTGTATATGTGTATGTATGAATTATGATGTGTTTTTTTCGGGAATGGATTGTTTTCTGCAATAAATATCCTTTCCAGATCCAAATAAATCAGACATAATCCTATTGTACCTATGCTGTCATACAGATCATGAAACAAATATATCCATTACAGTCCCTTCCAAGCCTATGATATTTGGCAAGTCAAGATTACTGCAGTATCAGGGTCTGTACAAATCTGCTGAAATCACAGGCCTTGTAATCATCAGTTAATCTCCAGCTGGCATTAGTGACACCACACCAAGACCTCCTGCTCCTGCTCTTCCCCTGCCACTCGAGCTCTGGCCAGACATGTGTGATGACATTGGAGACCTGGTGACATATACAACCTTACCAAGCTCCGACTGAGTCTTCACAGCCTGGAAATTGAGAGGGGGAGATACTCCAACACCCCAGTTGAAAATAGGTTCTGTCCGCACTGTGACTGCCATTCCGTAGAGGATGAAGAACACTTCCTGCTTTCATGCCCACTATATACAGACCTTAGGAGAAATCTGATGGCACTGGTAGAAATAGGCGACCCTTCCCAGACCGATAAAACAAACCTCTTAAAACACTTTATGAATCCACCAAAAGAATGGTCAAGTCTTGTTGCCCGGACTATATACCACATGTACAAGCTGAGGCCATAAGAAAATTCTATTATATTCGATCCAATTAAGTGAAATAACCAGCAATAACCTAATATACATAAATGTTTATATGATGTAAATGAAATAATGCCTCTATACAAAATGTACATCATATATACATATACCTGTCATATCTATAATTATATACATGTTCATATGTACATAGTCTGTACCCTGCCCTATGAGGGTGTTCAGTACAATAAATTCTATTCTATTCTATACAACCTTTGTATTTTTTTTAGTTGTTTAATTGGTTGGCATTTCTGGTTAAAAATTAATAGGAACATTCACAAGTTGGCTTAAAGTATTGTCCACTCAAGTTGCCTCACCTAGACATGTTCGGGACACGTTATGTGAAGAACATTTTCGATGTACTGCTCTTTGAAAACTTTGCAGTCAGAAGAAATGTCTCTGTCTTAGTACTTCTAATAAAAACGTATATTCTGTCATACAACAATCAAGTCTCGTTAATCCGACAATCGGCTTTATCCGACACTAATGATGGGAACCTATTTAGACCCGTTAATCCGACAGTCTAGCACTCCGACTCCGACACACCTAATTTGCAACGAATTACCGAAATCACTCATTAATCAGTCTCGTTAATCCGACACAGTCATCAGCGTACTCCGTGGTCATCTGCCCTTTACTTCTATTTTAAGTGAAAGAATTAATAATTATCTAGAAAATAATAATTTGTTATCAGAATCACAAGGATGATTTCGATACGGATATTCTACTGTTGATAACATGTTCGTATTGCACTCCCTCATTGAATACCTCAAGACACACAAAAAGAAACTGTATTGTACATTTATAGACTTCTCTAAGGCCTTCGAAAACGTTTGGTGCTTTGGGCTATGGCAAAAATTAATAAAAACAAATGTACAAGGTAAACGTTTCGAGCTCATATTTAACATGTATCAAGGCATAAAGTCGTGTGAAGATTCATCGTTTTTCTCTAGTAATATCGGAGTAAGACAGGGGGAAAATCTATCGCCAATCCTGTGTGCTCTGTACCTAAATGACCTTGAAGAATATCTACAACAGGAAATACGTAAAGGTATTGATGTTATATCGGAAGATGAAGTAGTTAGAATCTGTAAAAATATTATTGTTTTGCAATATGCAGATGATACTATTAGACTTGCAGATAACCCCTGTGACCTAAGAGAAAAATAATATGAATGTTTTATTATGAATATTGAAAACAATGGAAGCTGAGTATTAATATTGATAAAACTAAGGTGGTTGTATTTGGATCAAGAAAGAACAATAATGTGTTTAGGATAGGCGATAATGTTGTTGAAGTAGTAGATCACTATAAGTACTTGGGTCTGGTTTTTAAACGAACTTGAAATTCCCTAGCAGCCAAGATGTCGTTAGTAGCTCAAGATAGAAAAGCTAAGCACTTAATATATATTAGAATACGTAATCTTGACTTGCCAATAGACTGCCAGCTATTATTATTTGATCAAACAATCGTGCCTATATTAACATATGGTTCCGAAATTTGGGGATTTGATAAACTAGATATGATAGAAAATGTTTACACAGATTTCTTAATATATATACTAAGGGTAAAAAAAGCACACCCCACTATTTTTTATATGGAGAGCTGGGAAGAACCCCTATTACGGATTTAATTAAACAAAGAATGTTGACATATTGGTCTAAGATAACTTATAATAAACCAACGTGTACTGTTATGTATAGTTTTGCAGACTGCTGTAACCATAAATATGTTAAAGGACTATTTGATAGATTAGGCCTTAGTTTTATACGGACCTAACAATTCATGCCAAATATAAACGGATTAAATCAGTGTAGCCAGACGTGGACAAGTTATGTAAACAACTCTCCCAAGGCAGTATTTTACCGAATATTTAAACATAAACTCCAGTTAGAAAATTATCTGCTGTCGCTACCCTTAAGACTCAGTATCCCGATTACTAAAATAAGATCCACAAACCATAGATTACCAATAGAAAAGGGGCGATGGGAAAATATACCAGACAGAATTTGTAGTCATTGACTTAGCTGACGAATATCACTATCTACTAATATATCCTTTTCTGCATAACTTGCGTAAGTTATATCTTCAAAAGAAGTATTTTACAAGACCTTGTGCGATACCACTATGTTACTCAATACTGAAAGTTTATCAGAACAAAGAAAACTAGCACAGTTTGTAAAAGAAATCCTCAAAATGCTTAATTAAATGTATGAGTTTGTTGCAGTTAAACGTATAGTCTCCTGCCTCGTGTCACCATATACGAAATATACGTTTGTTGTTGTTGCCCGCGAGTACACAGCCTTGTGTTTTGATGCGAGACGAGTCGGCGAGAAGCTGCATATTTCAACGGCTGCAGAGATAAACTTGCTCAACAATAAACAATTACTGCTTTAAATAAACAAAACAGGAATAATCACATGCCTAGATTACCTCAATCTCATAAAATCGGATTCAAGTTCTCGCTACCACTGAGGACATCCCATTACAAGTATAGTGCAAACAGAATCTTTAGATTTTGCAGAAATATTGAATAACTTTGAAATCGTTGTCGGATTTTTCGAGAGATTTCTGGACATTAGACACTTAAGCTCTCTCAACTGCCCACGACTGACAGTGAGAGTGTGCGTGTTTGGGGAGAGGCAGTAGCGTCAGTAAATGATCCTGTCAGACACACTTTCAGCGGCCTGTCAGTGATGGGTGATAGCAATCTTTACGTGTGTTGTGAATTTCCAGGCAATTATAGCTCTACAGATTTGTTTAGTCCCTGAAAATGAAGAGAGTTTTATTATTAATATATTTCATAACTAATATTTAACAACTGTTTATATCTGTAAAATATGTTAATTTCAGAGACAAGATGTTCGTCTAAGACATATCATGTCGTAAAAGTTACGGTTTGTGGCTGTTTTAGTTTTGAGGCACACTCACCAAGAAAGGGTGATGACCAACAGTAACACACCCCGAGACACAAACCAATTTCAGATGTGAAACGCAGAGATTGTATAAGAAGATATGAAGATAAGATGCAGTAAAAGATATAGCAGAATCACTGCAAACCCCTCACCCCGACTCCTCACCTCCAACCCCCACCAGAGGGAAGCCATATAGTTTTCACCAGGTGGTATAGAGCGACTCTTTTTACGTTAGTTTATGCATGAAAGATTAAGGAATCAGAAAATATTATTTCAAAAACGTACTTAAAACAATTTCCATTCGAAAAAGCTAGGCTCCCAGATGTGCCACTATGTTTTCAGGCTATAGTTTCCAAAAGGGGGTATAGAGCGACTGTTTTAAAGTTATTTAATGCCTAAATGGTTAAGGAAAGAGATAATAATATTTCAAACCCGTATTTTAAACTATTTCCATGCGAAACATGCGAGGCTCCCAGATGTGCCACTAAGTTTTCAGGCTTTTACGATGGGGACGTTTGTATAGAGGGCCCCCTGTGGTAAAGGGAAGCTATATAGTTTTCACCAGGTGGTATAGAGCGACTGTTTTAAAGTTATTTAATGCCTAAATGGTTAAGGAAAGAGATAATAATATTTCAAACCCGTATTTTAAACTATTTCCATGCGAAAAATGCGAGGCTCCCAGATGTGCCACTAAGTTTTCAGGCTATATCCATTCGGACGTTTGTATAGACAACCCCCCGTGGTAAAGGGAAGCTATATAGTTTTCAAGAAAGGATATAGAGCGACTGTTTTAAAGTTATTTAATGCCTAAATGGTTAAGGAAAGAGATAATAATATTTCAAACCCGTATTTTAAACTATTTCCATGCGAAAAATGCGAGGCTCCCAGATGTGCCACTAAGTTTTCAGGCTATTTCCATGGGGACGTTTGTATAGACAACCCCCCGTGGTAAAGGGAAGCTATATAGTTTTCACCAGGTGGTATAGAGCGACTGTTTTAAAGTTATTTAATGCCTAAATGGTTAAGGAAAGAGATAATAATATTTCAAACCCGTATTTTAAACTATTTCCATGCGAAAAATGCGAGGCTCCCAGATGTGCCACTAAGTTTTCAGGCTATATCCATTCGGACGTTTGTATATACGACCCCTTGTAGTAAAGGGAAGCTATATAGTTTCCAAGAAAGGATATAGAGCGACTGTTTTAAAGTTATTTAATGCCTAAATGGTTAAGGAAAGAGATAATAATATTTCAAACACGTATTTTAAACTATTTCCATGCGAAAAATGCGAGGCTCCATAGGGACGTTTGCATAGACTAACCCCTTGTAGTAAAGGGAAGCTATATAGTTTCCAAGAAAGGATATAGAGCGACTGTTTTAAAGTTATTTAACGCCTAAATGGTTAAGGAAAGAGATAATAATATTTCAAACACGTATTTTAAACTATTTCCATGCGAAAAATGCGAGGCTCCCGGATGTGCCACTAAGTTTTCAGGCTATTTCCATTCGGACGTTTGTATAGACAACCCCCCGTGGTAAAGGGAA
The DNA here is from genome assembly GCF_023055435.1 of Haliotis rufescens. Lineage (NCBI taxonomy): Eukaryota > Metazoa > Mollusca > Gastropoda > Lepetellida > Haliotidae > Haliotis > Haliotis rufescens. Next base: position 13,822 of record NW_025964390.1, read on the forward strand.
GCTATATAGTTTTTACCAGGTGGTATAGAGCGACTGTTTTAAAGTTATTTAATGCCTAAATGGTTAAGGAAAGAGATAATAATATTTCAAACACGTATTTTAAACTATTTCCATGCGAAAAATGCGAGGCTCCCAGATGTGCCACTAAGTTTTCAGGCTATATCCATAGGGACGTTTGTATAGACGACCCCTTGTAGTAAAGGGAAGCTATATAGTTTCCAAGAAAGGATATAGAGCGACTGTTTTAAAGTTATTTAATGCCTAAATGGTTAAGGAAAGAGATAATAATATTTCAAACACGTATTTTAAACTATTTCCATGCGAAAAATGCGAGGCTCCATAGGGACGTTTGCATAGACTAACTCCTTGTAGTAAAGGGAAGCTATATAGTTTCCAAGAAAGGATATAGAGCGACTGTTTTAAAGTTATTTAACGCCTAAATGGTTAAGGAAAGAGATAATAATATTTCAAACACGTATTTTAAACTATTTCCATGCGAAAAATGCGAGGCTCCCGGATGTGCCACTAAGTTTTCAGGCTATTTCCATTCGGACGTTTGTATAGGCAACCCCCCGTGGTAAAGGGAAGCTATATAGTTTTTACCAGGTGGTATAGAGCGACTGTTTTAAAGTTATTTAATGCCTAAATGGTTAAGGAAAGAGATAATAATATTTCAAACACGTATTTTAAACTATTTCCAAGCGAAAAATGCGAGGCTCCCAGATGTGCCACTAAGTTTTCAGGCTATATCCATAGGGACGTTTGTATAGACGACCCCTTGTAGTAAAGGGAAGCTATATAGTTTCCAAGAAAGGATATAGAGCGACTGTTTTAAAGTTATTTAATGCCTAAATGGTTAAGGAAAGAGATAATAATATTTCAAACACGTATTTTAAACTATTTCCAAGCGAAAAATGCGAGGCTCCATAGGGACGTTTGCATAGACTAACTCCTTGTAGTAAAGGGAAGCTATATAGTTTCCAAGAAAGGATATAGAGCGACTGTTTTAAAGTTATTTAACGCCTAAATGGTTAAGGAAAGAGATAATAATATTTCAAACACGTATTTTAAACTATTTCCATGCGAAAAATGCGAGGCTCCCGGATGTGCCACTAAGTTTTCAGGCTATTTCCATTCGGACGTTTGTATAGGCAACCCCCCGTGGTAAAGGGAAGCTATATAGTTTTTACCAGGTGGTATAGAGCGACTGTTTTAAAGTTATTTAATGCCTAAATGGTTAAGGAAAGAGATAATAATATTTCAAACACGTATTTTAAACTATTTCCAAGCGAAAAATGCGAGGCTCCCGGATGTGCCACTAAGTTTTCAGGCTATATCCATAGGGACGTTTGTATAGACGACCCCTTGTAGTAAAGGGAAGCTATATAGTTTCCAAGAAAGGATATAGAGCGACTGTTTTAAAGTTATTTAATGCCTAAATGGTTAAGGAAAGAGATAATAATATTTCAAACACGTATTTTAAACTATTTCCATGCGAAAAATGCGAGGCTCCCAGATGTGCCACTAAGTTTTCAGGCTATATCCATGGGGACGTTTGCATAGACGACCCCTTGTAGTAAAGGGAAGCTATATAGTTTCCAAGAAAGGATATAGAGCGACTGTTTTAAAGTTATTTAATGCCTAAATGGTTAAGGAAAGAGATAATAATATTTCAAACCCGTATTTTAAACTATTTCCATGCGAAAAATGCGAGGCTCCCAGATGTGCCACTAAGTTTTCAGGCTATATCCATAGGGACGTTTGTATAGACGACCCCTTGTAGTAAAGGGAAGCTATATAGTTTCCAAGAAAGGATACAGAGCGACTGTTTTAAAGTTATTTAATGCCTAAATGGTTAAGGAAAGAGATAATAATATTTCAAACACGTATTTTAAACTATTTCCATGCGAAAAATGCGAGGCTCCCAGATGTGCCACTAAGTTTTCAGGCTATATCCATAGGGACGTTTGTATAGACGACCCCTTGTAGTAAAGGGAAGCTATATAGTTTCCAAGAAAGGATATAGAGCGACTGTTTTAAAGTTATTTAATGCCTAAATAGTTAAGGAAAGAGATAATAATATTTCAAACCCGTATTTTAAACTATTTCCATGCGAAAAATGCGAGGCTCCCAGATGTGCCACTAAGTTTTCAGGCTATTTCCATTCGGACGTTTGTATAGACAACCCCCCGTGGTAAAGGGAAGCTATATAGTTTTCACCAGGTGGTATAGAGGTTACACACAACCAAATGTTTTCCCATAGACTTCTATAGTAACGTTATGATTTTTTTTTAAATAACTAAGCATTCAACAGCTATTACCTGTACGTGTGGGCACAGTTTGGCCTTAGAGCAGCAATAAAAAAAATAAAAATGACTAGCTTACCCAGCTCATTTTCCGAGTACCGGAAGCTAAACACACCACCCCCAGTTTCGCACCAAATGTCACCTACTTTAAAATAGCTGTGGTCACATTCAGCATAAGTCATCATGTTGAAAAAGACAGTACTAAATATAGAAGAACATGGTCAGTTTTAATAACTGGATGGATGTACATTTGAAAGACATAAAAATCTTACAGAATATCCTCCAATCACAGCCTGCAGATATCTCTCGATCTGCACTGAAGGCTCCCTACGAAAACCGCACTCTCCAAACTGGTACTGATTTGGTGTAGTAGAACCTGTAGACAAATCAGAATATATTTGCACTTGTCAAATCTGTGATTTATATATTGTATATATATGTAGCTTCTCAGAAAAAAAATGGAAATTGGATTAAACTTCACTACTTGTTCCTATCCAGCATGTCTATATGGCACCAGAATACATAGTTTTGATGCACAGAAAGAGTTGTGAGAGTTTAATGGTGTACACTTCATCAATGTTTTACAAAAGGTATTTCTGTATTAATAAAGAAGTTTTTACCTTCATGCACTGACCATGGAAGTTCATTTATATTTCATAAATGATGGTGGTCAGGGGTCAATTCTATAAATGATTGAGGCTGCATAGATCATATCACCCTAAAATATTTTTTCGACTAAAAAAATTGAACAAATCTTTAAACCTCAAAACCTGTTACAATACATATTTAAAATTGAGTAGTGGTCTGTTGTTTGCCTTCCTTTGCTGACATCATCAGAACATAGCAGAGTCTGCTACATTCATGGAATATGGTTTTGACACTCATGACATGATGCGATTGATATTGTTTGAGATTGCTCGAACTTACACCATCCATTGTTTATATAATTAAACACTCAAATGGCTGTCAGCATTTGGTAAATCATCTATGGAGGGGCTATCACAAATGTTTGTGCTTTCATATACTCCAAAAATCAAAAGTATAATCCTCTATGATATAGGCTGATGACATAAGTACACATGGAAAGGAATCAGAAAAAAATCTCAAAATTGGACAGAGAGCATGGAATTCAGGCCAACAATAAGCAAGGGACACATTAAGCAGCTTTAAAGTCATCATATATGTAAGGCTGGATAATGAACTTTACCAGAAAATAGGAAGTAAAGGGGTGCATTGTTAACAGCAATCTCAAATGCTGACCAGTGAACCATACCGCCTATTAAAGCCGAGAAATTGAAATGGACCCTCAAGTAGAAAAAAGCTTTTTGAAACCACAACATGGAAGGAAATTACACTTAACTCTATTGATTTATTTAGTTAAGACTTTAAAATACTCACAGGACATCAAACATTCTTACTGTTTAATGTTTCAAGGTGGCTAAACTTGCTTATTTCAGTTATTTGCCAGTTTCAATGAAACAAAGTTAAAATTCCATATAATTATGAAAATGTACAGCTTATCCTGACATAAATGTAATTCTTTTTATTCACAATTAACAGTGTCATGCAATACCAGCTTAAAATAGTGTTTCTCTCCAATAATGTATGGGTTTATAGGGGAATGAAAGATACAATGCATTTTACTAAACAGGGGAGATAATTTAGTTTTGTCGAACACTATCACATTCTTTACAGATGATTTCAGAACCATAATGTTACATTCCAAAAGAGCCAATGGATATTATTTTCATCTAAGCAGGTTCTGGGACTGGTGTATAGCCCTTACTTCATGTTTGCAAACTAAAAAACTGCACAGTGAGGCATTAAGGGAGCACTATCAGAAATGTCTAGTGCATGAGGGTGATCTTATTATGGCACTTGATAGTGAGCAACAGAGGGGCCTCAAGTGGACTGGGGTTCTTAAATGTACTTACTGTACCTACATGTCCAAGTTCCACAACTTCTACAAGGTAATGAAGCGCAGCGAGGCAAAACAAGGGTTGTCGATCACACACTGCCAACACCGGACTTCGGATCAGCTTCTCCAAATGCCAAATTCGATGTCGAAACTCCTACTTCTTCTGCATGAGTGCACATATACCTCCCCAGTCAACATCAGGCATGTGAAAAGCTGAAAAAAGTGTTCAGACAATATCAAATGGCAAACCAGTTTGGATATAACAGCCAGGAGTCAGTTCTTGAGGGGACAAAATAATTATTTGAAAGTTATATGAGTGAAAAATAAGTCTGTTTTAAGAAACTTAATAGAAAAATAGCATCATTCATTCACACAAGAGCACCTAACAGAAAGACATATTGGTATGCTACATTGTTTACTATAAATAAGGGGATGTTTGACATATTCTGCTGTCAGCAGTGTACATGCTTCATATTCAAGATAACGGCATCGCGTAACTTGACTGGCAAGCGATTGACACAAGGCAGAAATTGTTGTGGCAGTGGTGACTTTATCCTAATTTGTTGTCAAATTCATCAGTTTCAACAAATTCAGAAGGCAGGAGGAGGGCTTGTTGGACAGAGGTACCCTGGGGGGTTCGTGCTGAGTTCGACCACAATACGAAGCAACATTCATTTCCAGCCCATCCAAATGCTCCATTCAACCCAAAATGTCCCCAACTTCACTGTCATTATTTTTAAATTTGCCTCCATGGTGTATCCATGGTGAAATATAAACAGAAAAGCATGTAAAGTATGAATTACTGAAATGTGCACTCACCCTACAGGTTACACACAACCAAATGTTTTCCCATAGACTTCTATAGTAACGTTATGATTTTTTTTTAAATAACTAAGCATTCAACAGCTATTACCTGTACGTGTGGGCACAGTTTGGCCTTAGAGCAGCAATAAAAAAAATAAAAATGACTAGCTTACCCAGCTCATTTTCCGAGTACCGGAAGCTAAACACACCACCCCCAGTTTCGCACCAAATGTCACCTACTTTAAAATAGCTGTGGTCACATTCAGCATAAGTCATCATGTTGAAAAAGACAGTACTAAATATAGAAGAACATGGTCAGTTTTAATAACTGGATGGATGTACATTTGAAAGACATAAAAATCTTACAGAATATCCTCCAATCACAGCCTGCAGATATCTCTCGATCTGCATTGAAGGCTCCCTACGAAAACCGCACTCTCCAAACTGGTACTGATTTGGTGTAGTAGAACCTAGAGCGACTGTTTTAAAGTTATTTAATGCCTAAATGGTTAAGGAAAGAGATAATAATATTTCAAACCCGTATTTTAAACTATTTCCAAGCGAAAAATGCGAGGCTCCCAGATGTGCCACTAAGTTTTCAGGCTATATCCATAGGGACGTTTGTATAGACGACCCCTTGTAGTAAAGGGAAGCTATATAGTTTCCAAGAAAGGATATAGAGCGACTGTTTTAAAGTTATTTAATGCCTAAATGGTTAAGGAAAGAGATAATAATATTTCAAACCCGTATTTTAAACTATTTCCATGCGAAAAATGCGAGGCTCCCAGATGTGCCACTAAGTTTTCAGGCTATATCCATAGGGACGTTTGTATAGACGACCCCTTGTAGTAAAGGGAAGCTATATAGTTTCCAAGAAAGGATATAGAGCGACTGTTTTAAAGTTATTTAATGCCTAAATGGTTAAGGAAAGAGATAATAATAATTCAAACCCGTATTTTAAACTATTTCCATGCGAAAAATGCGAGGCTCCCAGATGTGCCACTAAGTTTTCAGGCTATATCCATAGGGACGTTTGTATAGACGACCCCTTGTAGTAAAGGGAAGCTATATAGTTTCCAAGAAAGGATATAGAGCGACTGTTTTAAAGTTATTTAATGCCTAAATGGTTAAGGAAAGAGATAATAATATTTCAAACCCGTATTTTAAACTATTTCCATGCGAAAAATGCGAGGCTCCCAGATGTGCCACTAAGTTTTCAGGCTATTTCCATTCGGACGTTTGTATAGACAACCCCCCGTGGTAAAGGGAAGCTATATAGTTTTCACCAGGTGGTATAGAGCGACTGTTTTAAAGTTATTTAATGCCTAAATGGTTAAGGAAAGAGATAATAATATTTCAAACCCGTATTTTAAACTATTTCCATGCGAAAAATGCGAGGCTCCCAGATGTGCCACTAAGTTTTCAGGCTATATCCATAGGGACGTTTGTATAGACGACCCCTTGTAGTAAAGGGAAGCTATATAGTTTCCAAGAAAGGATATAGAGCGACTGTTTTAAAGTTATTTAATGCCTAAATGGTTAAGGAAAGAGATAATAATATTTCAAACCCGTATTTTAAACTATTTCCATGCGAAAAATGCGAGGCTCCCAGATGTGCCACTAAGTTTTCAGGCTATATCCATAGGGACGTTTGTATAGACGACCCCTTGTAGTAAAGGGAAGCTATATAGTTTCCAAGAAAGGATATAGAGCGACTGTTTTAAAGTTATTTAATGCCTAAATGGTTAAGGAAAGAGATAATAATATTTCAAACCCGTATTTTAAACTATTTCCATGCGAAAAATGCGAGGCTCCCAGATGTGCCACTAAGTTTTCAGGCTATTTCCATGGGGACGTTTGTATAGACAACCCCCCGTGGTAAAGGGAAGCTATATAGTTTTCACCAGGTGGTATAGAGCGACTGTTTTAAAGTTATTTAATGCCTAAATGGTTAAGGAAAGAGATAATAATATTTCAAACCCGTATTTTAAACTATTTCCATGCGAAAAATGCGAGGCTCCCAGATGTGCCACTAAGTTTTCAGGCTATATCCATAGGGACGTTTGTATAGACGACCCCTTGTAGTAAAGGGAAGCTATATAGTTTCCAAGAAAGGATATAGAGCGACTGTTTTAAAGTTATTTAATGCCTAAATGGTTAAGGAAAGAGATAATAATATTTCAAACCCGTATTTTAAACTATTTCCATGCGAAAAATGCGAGGCTCCCAGATGTGCCACTAAGTTTTCAGGCTATTTCCATGGGGACGTTTGTATAGACAACCCCCCGTGGTAAAGGGAAGCTATATAGTTTTCACCAGGTGGTATAGAGCGACTGTTTTAAAGTTATTTAATGCCTAAATGGTTAAGGAAAGAGATAATAATATTTCAAACCCGTATTTTAAACTATTTCCATGCGAAAAATGCGAGGCTCCCAGATGTGCCACTAAGTTTTCAGGCTATATCCATAGGGACGTTTGTATAGACGACCCCTTGTAGTAAAGGGAAGCTATATAGTTTCCAAGAAAGGATATAGAGCGACTGTTTTAAAGTTATTTAATGCCTAAATGGTTAAGGAAAGAGATAATAATATTTCAAACCCGTATTTTAAACTATTTCCATGCGAAAAATGCGAGGCTCCCAGATGTGCCACTAAGTTTTCAGGCTATATCCATAGGGACGTTTGTATAGACGACCCCTTGTAGTAAAGGGAAGCTATATAGTTTCCAAGAAAGGATATAGAGCGACTGTTTTAAAGTTATTTAATGCCTAAATGGTTAAGGAAAGAGATAATAATATTTCAAACCCGTATTTTAAACTATTTCCATGCGAAAAATGCGAGGCTCCCAGATGTGCCACTAAGTTTTCAGGCTATTTCCATGGGGACGTTTGTATAGACAACCCCCCGTGGTAAAGGGAAGCTATATAGTTTTCACCAGGTGGTATAGAGCGACTGTTTTAAAGTTATTTAATGCCTAAATGGTTAAGGAAAGAGATAATAATATTTCAAACCCGTATTTTAAACTATTTCCATGCGAAAAATGCGAGGCTCCCAGATGTGCCACTAAGTTTTCAGGCTATATCCATAGGGACGTTTGTATAGACGACCCCTTGTAGTAAAGGGAAGCTACATAGTTTCCAAGAAAGGATATAGAGCGACTGTTTTAAAGTTATTTAATGCCTAAATGGTTAAGGAAAGAGATAATAATATTTCAAACCCGTATTTTAAACTATTTCCATGCGAAAAATGCGAGGCTCCCAGATGTGCCACTAAGTTTTCAGGCTATTTCCATGGGGACGTTTGTATAGACAACCCCCCGTGGTAAAGGGAAGCTATATAGTTTCCAAGAAAGGATATAGAGCGACTGTTTTAAAGTTATTTAATGCCTAAATGGTTAAGGAAAGAGATAATAATATTTCAAACCCGTATTTTAAACTATTTCCATGCGAAAAATGCGAGGCTCCCAGATGTGCCACTAAGTTTTCAGGCTATATCCATAGGGACGTTTGTATAGACGACCCCTTGTAGTAAAGGGAAGCTATATAGTTTCCAAGAAAGGATATAGAGCGACTGTTTTAAAGTTATTTAATGCCTAAATGGTTAAGGAAAGAGATAATAATATTTCAAACCCGTATTTTAAACTATTTCCATGCGAAAAATGCGAGGCTCCCAGATGTGCCACTAAGTTTTCAGGCTATATCCATAGGGACGTTTGTATAGACGACCCCTTGTAGTAAAGGGAAGCTATATAGTTTCCAAGAAAGGATATAGAGCGACTGTTTTAAAGTTATTTAATGCCTAAATGGTTAAGGAAAGAGATAATAATATTTCAAACCCGTATTTTAAACTATTTCCATGCGAAAAATGCGAGGCTCCCAGATGTGCCACTAAGTTTTCAGGCTATATCCATAGGGACGTTTGTATAGACGACCCCTTGTAGTAAAGGGAAGCTATATAGTTTCCAAGAAAGGATATAGAGCGACTGTTTTAAAGTTATTTAATGCCTAAATGGTTAAGGAAAGAGATAATAATATTTCAAACCCGTATTTTAAACTATTTCCATGCGAAAAATGCGAGGCTCCCAGATGTGCCACTAAGTTTTCAGGCTATTTCCATGGGGACGTTTGTATAGACAACCCCCCGTGGTAAAGGGAAGCTATATAGTTTTCACCAGGTGGTATAGAGCGACTGTTTTAAAGTTATTTAATGCCTAAATGGTTAAGGAAAGAGATAATGATATTTCAAACCCGTATTTTAAACTATTTCCATGCGAAAAATGCGAGGCTCCCAGATGTGCCACTAAGTTTTCAGGCTATATCCATAGGGACGTTTGTATAGACGACCCCTTGTAGTAAAGGGAAGCTATATAGTTTCCAAGAAAGGATATAGAGCGACTGTTTTAAAGTTATTTAATGCCTAAATGGTTAAGGAAAGAGATAATAATATTTCAAACCCGTATTTTAAACTATTTCCATGCGAAAAATGCGAGGCTCCCAGATGTGCCACTAAGTTTTCAGGCTATATCCATAGGGACGTTTGTATAGACGACCCCTTGTAGTAAAGGGAAGCTATATAGTTTCCAAGAAAGGATATAGAGCGACTGTTTTAAAGTTATTTAATGCCTAAATGGTTAAGGAAAGAGATAATAATATTTCAAACCCGTATTTTAAACTATTTCCATGCGAAAAATGCGAGGCTCCCAGATGTGCCACTAAGTTTTCAGGCTATATCCATAGGGACGTTTGTATAGACGACCCCTTGTAGTAAAGGGAAGCTATATAGTTTCCAAGAAAGGATATAGAGCGACTGTTTTAAAGTTATTTAATGCCTAAATGGTTAAGGAAAGAGATAATAATAATTCAAACCCGTATTTTAAACTATTTCCATGCGAAAAATGCGAGGCTCCCAGATGTGCCACTAAGTTTTCAGGCTATATCCATAGGGACGTTTGTATAGACGACCCCTTGTAGTAAAGGGAAGCTATATAGTTTCCAAGAAAGGATATAGAGCGACTGTTTTAAAGTTATTTAATGCCTAAATGGTTAAGGAAAGAGATAATAATATTTCAAACCCGTATTTTAAACTATTTCCATGCGAAAAATGCGAGGCTCCCAGATGTGCCACTAAGTTTTCAGGCTATTTCCATTCGGACGTTTGTATAGACAACCCCCCGTGGTAAAGGGAAGCTATATAGTTTTCACCAGGTGGTATAGAGCGACTGTTTTAAAGTTATTTAATGCCTAAATGGTTAAGGAAAGAGATAATAATATTTCAAACCCGTATTTTAAACTATTTCCATGCGAAAAATGCGAGGCTCCCAGATGTGCCACTAAGTTTTCAGGCTATATCCATAGGGACGTTTGTATAGACGACCCCTTGTAGTAAAGGGAAGCTATATAGTTTCCAAGAAAGGATATAGAGCGACTGTTTTAAAGTTATTTAATGCCTAAATGGTTAAGGAAAGAGATAATAATATTTCAAACCCGTATTTTAAACTATTTCCATGCGAAAAATGCGAGGCTCCCAGATGTGCCACTAAGTTTTCAGGCTATTTCCATGGGGACGTTTGTATAGACAACCCCCCGTGGTAAAGGGAAGCTATATAGTTTCCAAGAAAGGATATAGAGCGACTGTTTTAAAGTTATTTAATGCCTAAATGGTTAAGGAAAGAGATAATAATATTTCAAACCCGTATTTTAAACTATTTCCATGCGAAAAATGCGAGGCTCCCAGATGTGCCACTAAGTTTTCAGGCTATATCCATAGGGACGTTTGTATAGACGACCCCTTGTAGTAAAGGGAAGCTATATAGTTTCCAAGAAAGGATATAGAGCGACTGTTTTAAAGTTATTTAATGCCTAAATGGTTAAGGAAAGAGATAATAATATTTCAAACCCGTATTTTAAACTATTTCCATGCGAAAAATGCGAGGCTCCCAGATGTGCCACTAAGTTTTCAGGCTATATCCATAGGGACGTTTGTATAGACGACCCCTTGTAGTAAAGGGAAGCTATATAGTTTCCAAGAAAGGATATAGAGCGACTGTTTTAAAGTTATTTAATGCCTAAATGGTTAAGGAAAGAGATAATAATATTTCAAACCCGTATTTTAAACTATTTCCATGCGAAAAATGCGAGGCTCCCAGATGTGCCACTAAGTTTTCAGGCTATTTCCATGGGGACGTTTGTATAGACAACCCCCCGTGGTAAAGGGAAGCTATATAGTTTTCACCAGGTGGTATAGAGCGACTGTTTTAAAGTTATTTAATGCCTAAATGGTTAAGGAAAGAGATAATAATATTTCAAACCCGTATTTTAAACTATTTCCATGCGAAAAATGCGAGGCTCCCAGATGTGCCACTAAGTTTTCAGGCTATTTCCATGGGGACGTTTGTATAGACAACCCCCCGTGGTAAAGGGAAGCTATATAGTTTCCAAGAAAGGATATAGAGCGACTGTTTTAAAGTTATTTAATGCCTAAATGGTTAAGGAAAGAGATAATAATATTTCAAACCCGTATTTTAAACTATTTCCATGCGAAAAATGCGAGGCTCCCAGATGTGCCACTAAGTTTTCAGGCTATATCCATAGGGACGTTTGTATAGACGACCCCTTGTAGTAAAGGGAAGCTATATAGTTTCCAAGAAAGGATATAGAGCGACTGTTTTAAAGTTATTTAATGCCTAAATGGTTAAGGAAAGAGATAATAATATTTCAAACCCGTATTTTAAACTATTTCCATGCGAAAAATGCGAGGCTCCCAGATGTGCCACTAAGTTTTCAGGCTATTTCCATGGGGACGTTTGTATAGACAACCCCCCGTGGTAAAGGGAAGCTATATAGTTTCCAAGAAAGGATATAGAGCGACTGTTTTAAAGTTATTTAATGCCTAAATGGTTAAGGAAAGAGATAATAATATTTCAAACCCGTATTTTAAACTATTTCCATGCGAAAAATGCGAGGCTCCCAGATGTGCCACTAAGTTTTCAGGCTATATCCATAGGGACGTTTGTATAGACGACCCCTTGTAGTAAAGGGAAGCTATATAGTTTCCAAGAAAGGATATAGAGCGACTGTTTTAAAGTTATTTAATGCCTAAATGGTTAAGGAAAGAGATAATAATATTTCAAACCCGTATTTTAAACTATTTCCATGCGAAAAATGCGAGGCTCCCAGATGTGCCACTAAGTTTTCAGGCTATATCCATAGGGACGTTTGTATAGACGACCCCTTGTAGTAAAGGGAAGCTATATAGTTTCCAAGAAAGGATATAGAGCGACTGTTTTAAAGTTATTTAATGCCTAAATGGTTAAGGAAAGAGATAATAATATTTCAAACCCGTATTTTAAACTATTTCCATGCGAAAAATGCGAGGCTCCCAGATGTGCCACTAAGTTTTCAGGCTATATCCATAGGGACGTTTGTATAGACGACCCCTTGTAGTAAAGGGAAGCTATATAGTTTCCAAGAAAGGATATAGAGCGACTGTTTTAAAGTTATTTAATGCCTAAATGGTTAAGGAAAGAGATAATAATATTTCAAACCCGTATTTTAAACTATTTCCATGCGAAAAATGCGAGGCTCCCAGATGTGCCACTAAGTTTTCAGGCTATTTCCATTCGGACGTTTGTATAGACAACCCCCCGTGGTAAAGGGAAGCTATATAGTTTTCACCAGGTGGTATAGAGCGACTGTTTTAAAGTTATTTAATGCCTAAATGGTTAAGGAAAGAGATAATAATATTTCAAACCCGTATTTTAAACTATTTCCATGCGAAAAATGCGAGGCTCCCAGATGTGCCACTAAGTTTTCAGGCTATATCCATAGGGACGTTTGTATAGACGACCCCTTGTAGTAAAGGGAAGCTATATAGTTTCCAAGAAAGGATATAGAGCGACTGTTTTAAAGTTATTTAATGCCTAAATGGTTAAGGAAAGAGATAATAATATTTCAAACCCGTATTTTAAACTATTTCCATGCGAAAAATGCGAGGCTCCCAGATGTGCCACTAAGTTTTCAGGCTATATCCATAGGGACGTTTGTATAGACGACCCCTTGTAGTAAAGGGAAGCTATATAGTTTCCAAGAAAGGATATAGAGCGACTGTTTTAAAGTTATTTAATGCCTAAATGGTTAAGGAAAGAGATAATAATATTTCAAACCCGTATTTTAAACTATTTCCATGCGAAAAATGCGAGGCTCCCAGATGTGCCACTAAGTTTTCAGGCTATATCCATAGGGACGTTTGTATAGACGACCCCTTGTAGTAAAGGGAAGCTATATAGTTTCCAAGAAAGGATATAGAGCGACTGTTTTAAAGTTATTTAATGCCTAAATGGTTAAGGAAAGAGATAATAATATTTCAAACCCGTATTTTAAACTATTTCCATGCGAAAAATGCGAGGCTCCCAGATGTGCCACTAAGTTTTCAGGCTATATCCATAGGGACGTTTGTATAGACGACCCCTTGTAGTAAAGGGAAGCTATATAGTTTCCAAGAAAGGATATAGAGCGACTGTTTTAAAGTTATTTAATGCCTAAATGGTTAAGGAAAGAGATAATAATATTTCAAACCCGTATTTTAAACTATTTCCATGCGAAAAATGCGAGGCTCCCAGATGTGCCACTAAGTTTTCAGGCTATATCCATAGGGACGTTTGTATAGACGACCCCTTGTAGTAAAGGGAAGCTATATAGTTTCCAAGAAAGGATATAGAGCGACTGTTTTAAAGTTATTTAATGCCTAAATGGTTAAGGAAAGAGATAATAATATTTCAAACCCGTATTTTAAACTATTTCCATGCGAAAAATGCGAGGCTCCCAGATGTGCCACTAAGTTTTCAGGCTATTTCCATGGGGACGTTTGTATAGACAACCCCCCGTGGTAAAGGGAAGCTATATAGTTTTCACCAGGTGGTATAGAGCGACTGTTTTAAAGTTATTTAATGCCTAAATGGTTAAGGAAAGAGATAATAATATTTCAAACCCGTATTTTAAACTATTTCCATGCGAAAAATGCGAGGCTCCCAGATGTGCCACTAAGTTTTCAGGCTATATCCATAGGGACGTTTGTATAGACGACCCCTTGTAGTAAAGGGAAGCTATATAGTTTCCAAGAAAGGATATAGAGCGACTGTTTTAAAGTTATTTAATGCCTAAATGGTTAAGGAAAGAGATAATAATATTTCAAACCCGTATTTTAAACTATTTCCATGCGAAAAATGCGAGGCTCCCAGATGTGCCACTAAGTTTTCAGGCTATTTCCATTCGGACGTTTGTATAGACAACCCCCCGTGGTAAAGGGAAGCTATATAGTTTTCACCAGGTGGTATAGAGCGACTGTTTTAAAGTTATTTAATGCCTAAATGGTTAAGGAAAGAGATAATAATATTTCAAACCCGTATTTTAAACTATTTCCATGCGAAAAATGCGAGGCTCCCAGATGTGCCACTAAGTTTTCAGGCTATATCCATAGGGACGTTTGTATAGACGACCCCTTGTAGTAAAGGGAAGCTATATAGTTTCCAAGAAAGGATATAGAGCGACTGTTTTAAAGTTATTTAATGCCTAAATGGTTAAGGAAAGAGATAATAATAATTCAAACCCGTATTTTAAACTATTTCCATGCGAAAAATGCGAGGCTCCCAGATGTGCCACTAAGTTTTCAGGCTATATCCATAGGGACGTTTGTATAGACGACCCCTTGTAGTAAAGGGAAGCTATATAGTTTCCAAGAAAGGATATAGAGCGACTGTTTTAAAGTTATTTAATGCCTAAATGGTTAAGGAAAGAGATAATAATATTTCAAACCCGTATTTTAAACTATTTCCATGCGAAAAATGCGAGGCTCCCAGATGTGCCACTAAGTTTTCAGGCTATTTCCATTCGGACGTTTGTATAGACAACCCCCCGTGGTAAAGGGAAGCTATATAGTTTTCACCAGGTGGTATAGAGCGACTGTTTTAAAGTTATTTAATGCCTAAATGGTTAAGGAAAGAGATAATAATATTTCAAACCCGTATTTTAAACTATTTGCATGCGAAAAATGCGAGGCTCCCAGATGTGCCACTAAGTTTTCAGGCTATATCCATAGGGACGTTTGTATAGACGACCCCTTGTAGTAAAGGGAAGCTATATAGTTTCCAAGAAAGGATATAGAGCGACTGTTTTAAAGTTATTTAATGCCTAAATGGTTAAGGAAAGAGATAATAATATTTCAAACCCGTATTTTAAACTATTTCCATGCGAAAAATGCGAGGCTCCCAGATGTGCCACTAAGTTTTCAGGCTATATCCATAGGGACGTTTGTATAGACGACCCCTTGTAGTAAAGGGAAGCTATATAGTTTCCAAGAAAGGATATAGAGCGACTGTTTTAAAGTTATTTAATGCCTAAATGGTTAAGGAAAGAGATAATAATATTTCAAACCCGTATTTTAAACTATTTCCATGCGAAAAATGCGAGGCTCCCAGATGTGCCACTAAGTTTTCAGGCTATTTCCATGGGGACGTTTGTATAGACAACCCCCCGTGGTAAAGGGAAGCTATATAGTTTTCACCAGGTGGTATAGAGCGACTGTTTTAAAGTTATTTAATGCCTAAATGGTTAAGGAAAGAGATAATAATATTTCAAACCCGTATTTTAAACTATTTCCATGCGAAAAATGCGAGGCTCCCAGATGTGCCACTAAGTTTTCAGGCTATATCCATAGGGACGTTTGTATAGACGACCCCTTGTAGTAAAGGGAAGCTATATAGTTTCCAAGAAAGGATATAGAGCGACTGTTTTAAAGTTATTTAATGCCTAAATGGTTAAGGAAAGAGATAATAATATTTCAAACCCGTATTTTAAACTATTTCCATGCGAAAAATGCGAGGCTCCCAGATGTGCCACTAAGTTTTCAGGCTATTTCCATGGGGACGTTTGTATAGACAACCCCCCGTGGTAAAGGGAAGCTATATAGTTTCCAAGAAAGGATATAGAGCGACTGTTTTAAAGTTATTTAATGCCTAAATGGTTAAGGAAAGAGATAATAATATTTCAAACCCGTATTTTAAACTATTTCCATGCGAAAAATGCGAGGCTCCCAGATGTGCCACTAAGTTTTCAGGCTATATCCATAGGGACGTTTGTATAGACGACCCCTTGTAGTAAAGGGAAGCTATATAGTTTCCAAGAAAGGATATAGAGCGACTGTTTTAAAGTTATTTAATGCCTAAATGGTTAAGGAAAGAGATAATAATATTTCAAACCCGTATTTTAAACTATTTCCATGCGAAAAATGCGAGGCTCCCAGATGTGCCACTAAGTTTTCAGGCTATATCCATAGGGACGTTTGTATAGACGACCCCTTGTAGTAAAGGGAAGCTATATAGTTTCCAAGAAAGGATATAGAGCGACTGTTTTAAAGTTATTTAATGCCTAAATGGTTAAGGAAAGAGATAATAATATTTCAAACCCGTATTTTAAACTATTTCCATGCGAAAAATGCGAGGCTCCCAGATGTGCCACTAAGTTTTCAGGCTATATCCATAGGGACGTTTGTATAGACGACCCCTTGTAGTAAAGGGAAGCTATATAGTTTCCAAGAAAGGATATAGAGCGACTGTTTTAAAGTTATTTAATGCCTAAATGGTTAAGGAAAGAGATAATAATATTTCAAACCCGTATTTTAAACTATTTCCATGCGAAAAATGCGAGGCTCCCAGATGTGCCACTAAGTTTTCAGGCTATTTCCATTCGGACGTTTGTATAGACAACCCCCCGTGGTAAAGGGAAGCTATATAGTTTTCACCAGGTGGTATAGAGCGACTGTTTTAAAGTTATTTAATGCCTAAATGGTTAAGGAAAGAGATAATAATATTTCAAACCCGTATTTTAAACTATTTCCATGCGAAAAATGCGAGGCTCCCAGATGTGCCACTAAGTTTTCAGGCTATATCCATAGGGACGTTTGTATAGACGACCCCTTGTAGTAAAGGGAAGCTATATAGTTTCCAAGAAAGGATATAGAGCGACTGTTTTAAAGTTATTTAATGCCTAAATGGTTAAGGAAAGAGATAATAATATTTCAAACCCGTATTTTAAACTATTTCCATGCGAAAAATGCGAGGCTCCCAGATGTGCCACTAAGTTTTCAGGCTATATCCATAGGGACGTTTGTATAGACGACCCCTTGTAGTAAAGGGAAGCTATATAGTTTCCAAGAAAGGATATAGAGCGACTGTTTTAAAGTTATTTAATGCCTAAATGGTTAAGGAAAGAGATAATAATATTTCAAACCCGTATTTTAAACTATTTCCATGCGAAAAATGCGAGGCTCCCAGATGTGCCACTAAGTTTTCAGGCTATTTCCATGGGGACGTTTGTATAGACAACCCCCCGTGGTAAAGGGAAGCTATATAGTTTTCACCAGGTGGTATAGAGCGACTGTTTTAAAGTTATTTAATGCCTAAATGGTTAAGGAAAGAGATAATAATATTTCAAACCCGTATTTTAAACTATTTCCATGCGAAAAATGCGAGGCTCCCAGATGTGCCACTAAGTTTTCAGGCTATATCCATAGGGACGTTTGTATAGACGACCCCTTGTAGTAAAGGGAAGCTATATAGTTTCCAAGAAAGGATATAGAGCGACTGTTTTAAAGTTATTTAATGCCTAAATGGTTAAGGAAAGAGATAATAATATTTCAAACCCGTATTTTAAACTATTTCCATGCGAAAAATGCGAGGCTCCCAGATGTGCCACTAAGTTTTCAGGCTATTTCCATTCGGACGTTTGTATAGACAACCCCCCGTGGTAAAGGGAAGCTATATAGTTTTCACCAGGTGGTATAGAGCGACTGTTTTAAAGTTATTTAATGCCTAAATGGTTAAGGAAAGAGATAATAATATTTCAAACCCGTATTTTAAACTATTTCCATGCGAAAAATGCGAGGCTCCCAGATGTGCCACTAAGTTTTCAGGCTATATCCATAGGGACGTTTGTATAGACGACCCCTTGTAGTAAAGGGAAGCTATATAGTTTCCAAGAAAGGATATAGAGCGACTGTTTTAAAGTTATTTAATGCCTAAATGGTTAAGGAAAGAGATAATAATATTTCAAACCCGTATTTTAAACTATTTCCATGCGAAAAATGCGAGGCTCCCAGATGTGCCACTAAGTTTTCAGGCTATATCCATAGGGACGTTTGTATAGACGACCCCTTGTAGTAAAGGGAAGCTATATAGTTTCCAAGAAAGGATATAGAGCGACTGTTTTAAAGTTATTTAATGCCTAAATGGTTAAGGAAAGAGATAATAATATTTCAAACCCGTATTTTAAACTATTTCCATGCGAAAAATGCGAGGCTCCGAGATGTGCCACTAAGTTTTCAGGCTATATCCATAGGGACGTTTGTATAGACGACCCCTTGTAGTAAAGGGAAGCTATATAGTTTCCAAGAAAGGATATAGAGCGACTGTTTTAAAGTTATTTAATGCCTAAATGGTTAAGGAAAGAGATAATAATATTTCAAACCCGTATTTTAAACTATTTCCATGCGAAAAATGCGAGGCTCCCAGATGTGCCACTAAGTTTTCAGGCTATTTCCATTCGGACGTTTGTATAGACAACCCCCCGTGGTAAAGGGAAGCTATATAGTTTTCACCAGGTGGTATAGAGCGACTGTTTTAAAGTTATTTAATGCCTAAATGGTTAAGGAAAGAGATAATAATATTTCAAACCCGTATTTTAAACTATTTCCATGCGAAAAATGCGAGGCTCCCAGATGTGCCACTAAGTTTTCAGGCTATATCCATAGGGACGTTTGTATAGACGACCCCTTGTAGTAAAGGGAAGCTATATAGTTTCCAAGAAAGGATATAGAGCGACTGTTTTAAAGTTATTTAATGCCTAAATGGTTAAGGAAAGAGATAATAATATTTCAAACCCGTATTTTAAACTATTTCCATGCGAAAAATGCGAGGCTCCCAGATGTGCCACTAAGTTTTCAGGCTATATCCATAGGGACGTTTGTATAGACGACCCCTTGTAGTAAAGGGAAGCTATATAGTTTCCAAGAAAGGATATAGAGCGACTGTTTTAAAGTTATTTAATGCCTAAATGGTTAAGGAAAGAGATAATAATATTTCAAACCCGTATTTTAAACTATTTCCATGCGAAAAATGCGAGGCTCCCAGATGTGCCACTAAGTTTTCAGGCTATTTCCATTCGGACGTTTGTATAGACAACCCCCCGTGGTAAAGGGAAGCTATATAGTTTTCACCAGGTGGTATAGAGCGACTGTTTTAAAGTTATTTAATGCCTAAATGGTTAAGGAAAGAGATAATAATATTTCAAACCCGTATTTTAAACTATTTCCATGCGAAAAATGCGAGGCTCCCAGATGTGCCACTAAGTTTTCAGGCTATATCCATAGGGACGTTTGTATAGACGACCCCTTGTAGTAAAGGGAAGCTATATAGTTTCCAAGAAAGGATATAGAGCGACTGTTTTAAAGTTATTTAATGCCTAAATGGTTAAGGAAAGAGATAATAATATTTCAAACCCGTATTTTAAACTATTTCCATGCGAAAAATGCGAGGCTCCCAGATGTGCCACTAAGTTTTCAGGCTATATCCATAGGGACGTTTGTATAGACGACCCCTTGTAGTAAAGGGAAGCTATATAGTTTCCAAGAAAGGATATAGAGCGACTGTTTTAAAGTTATTTAATGCCTAAATGGTTAAGGAAAGAGATAATAATATTTCAAACCCGTATTTTAAACTATTTCCATGCGAAAAATGCGTGGCTCCCAGATGTGCCACTAAGTTTTCAGGCTATATCCATAGGGACGTTTGTATAGACGACCCCTTGTAGTAAAGGGAAGCTATATAGTTTCCAAGAAAGGATATAGAGCGACTGTTTTAAAGTTATTTAATGCCTAAATGGTTAAGGAAAGAGATAATAATATTTCAAACCCGTATTTTAAACTATTTCCATGCGAAAAATGCGAGGCTCCCAGATGTGCCACTAAGTTTTCAGGCTATTTCCATTCGGACGTTTGTATAGACAACCCCCCGTGGTAAAGGGAAGCTATATAGTTTTCACCAGGTGGTATAGAGCGACTGTTTTAAAGTTATTTAATGCCTAAATGGTTAAGGAAAGAGATAATAATATTTCAAACCCGTATTTTAAACTATTTCCATGCGAAAAATGCGAGGCTCCCAGATGTGCCACTAAGTTTTCAGGCTATATCCATAGGGACGTTTGTATAGACGACCCCTTGTAGTAAAGGGAAGCTATATAGTTTCCAAGAAAGGATATAGAGCGACTGTTTTAAAGTTATTTAATGCCTAAATGGTTAAGGAAAGAGATAATAATATTTCAAACCCGTATTTTAAACTATTTCCATGCGAAAAATGCGAGGCTCCCAGATGTGCCACTAAGTTTTCAGGCTATATCCATAGGGACGTTTGTATAGACGACCCCTTGTAGTAAAGGGAAGCTATATAGTTTCCAAGAAAGGATATAGAGCGACTGTTTTAAAGTTATTTAATGCCTAAATGGTTAAGGAAAGAGATAATAATATTTCAAACCCGTATTTTAAACTATTTCCATGCGAAAAATGCGAGGCTCCCAGATGTGCCACTAAGTTTTCAGGCTATTTCCATTCGGACGTTTGTATAGACAACCCCCCGTGGTAAAGGGAAGCTATATAGTTTTCACCAGGTGGTATAGAGCGACTGTTTTAAAGTTATTTAATGCCTAAATGGTTAAGGAAAGAGATAATAATATTTCAAACCCGTATTTTAAACTATTTCCATGCGAAAAATGCGAGGCTCCCAGATGTGCCACTAAGTTTTCAGGCTATATCCATAGGGACGTTTGTATAGACGACCCCTTGTAGTAAAGGGAAGCTATATAGTTTCCAAGAAAGGATATAGAGCGACTGTTTTAAAGTTATTTAATGCCTAAATGGTTAAGGAAAGAGATAATAATATTTCAAACCCGTATTTTAAACTATTTCCATGCGAAAAATGCGAGGCTCCCAGATGTGCCACTAAGTTTTCAGGCTATTTCCATTCGGACGTTTGTAGACGACCCCCTGTGTTAAAGAGAAGCGATATAGTTTCCGAGACAGGATATAGAGCTACACCTTTTACTTCATTTTATGCCTAAATGGTGAAGTAAAGATATAATAATATTTTAAACCCGTATATTAAACTATTTCCATGCGAAAAATGCGAGGCTCCCAGATGTGCCACTAAGTTTTCAGGCTTTTTCCATAGGGACGTTTGCATAGACAACGCCCTGTGTTAAAGAGAAGCAATATTGTTTCCAAATGGGGGTATAGAGGGTCTGTTTTAGAGTTATTTTATGCCTCAGTTGTTCAGAAAAGAGAAAATAATATTTCAAACACTTTTTTCAAACTATTTCCATGCGAAACATGCGAGGCTCCCAGATGTGCCACTAAGTTTTCAGGCTAATTCCATTCGGACGTTTGTAATAGACGACCCTCTGTGTTAAAGGGAAGCTATAAAGTTTCCAAAAGGGGATATAGAGCGACTGTTTTCAAGTTATTGTATGCCTAAATGGTTAAGGAAAGAGATAATAATATTTCAAACCCGTATTTTAAACTATTTCCATGCGAAAAATGCGAGGCTCCCAGATGTGCCACTAAGTCTTCAGGCTATTTCCATACGGACGTTTCCATAGACAACCCCTAGTGGTAAAGGGAAGCAATATAGTTTCCAAAAGGGGGTATAGAGCGACTGTTTTAAAGTTATTTTATGCCTAAATTGTTTAGGAAAGAGATAATAATATTTCAAACAAGTATTTTAAACTATTTCCATGCGAAACATGCGAGGCTCCCAGATGTGCCACTAAGTTTTCAGGCTCTTTTCCAATGGGACGTTTGTATAGACGAACCCCTGTGTTAAAGGGAAGCTATATAGTTTCCGAGACAGGATATAGAGCTACTCCTTTTACCTCATTTTATGCCTAAATGTTTAAGTAAAAAGATAATAATATTTCAAACCTGTATTTGAAACTATTTCCATGCGATTCATGCGAGGCTTCCAGATGTGCTACGAAATTTTCAGGCTATTTCCATAGTGACGTTTGGATAGAGAAAACCCTATGTTAAAGGGAAGACATATAGTTCCCGAGTGAGTGAGTTAAAAGTTAACGAGAGAGGTTGTAGATCGAAATGATTTACCAACAATTTTACAGGTTGGGAGTTATGCAGAAGAAGCATATGATGTGACTGTAATTCCCTTGACTTTACTACTAAGATAATCTAGTTTACCCTTTCTTTACCAATGTGTTGTATTTAACTTAGATTTTATGGTAATGTTGCAGCCATGTTTCTTATTTCGTTTCCGATGAAACTTTGATCATTGGTAACATTACATAACATTTGCAAAGGACGGGCATACAAAAGAACTACACAAAGGTCAAACTACTGATCATATGAATCATATTATATATAGTAGCTTCACGCGATGTATGCTCAGTTGCTTTATAAGATTATTTGATGAAAAAAAAATGCATTATAACACAAGAACATACTGATATATATCTTTACTATCTATATGGCTACTTTACCTATTTGACACGCTTGATGATAAAATAGTTGGAACTAATTGAAGATGATATTGTATAATATAAATGCATTCCCAGCCGGAAGTAAAGAACGTGTCGTCTGTTACAAACAGCTTGCAGATTAATTATCCAGCCGTCCTCGTCTTTATCAGTTAGGAGGTGGGAGATTTGTTCATGTGAACCTTCACTGAAGGGATTTGTTCCGGGGCCGCGCTGCAGTTTATTTGGAGATGTCGTATCAGATTACAAAAGTGCTGTCATCATTTGGCCTTGACGTGTTGACGGGAGAATGGCGTTGAGCAGGCGGCGGAGAGGGGTTCTTATTTAAGATGACCCAGACTGGAGAAATAGAATAAAAACGCATAATTGAATTCAATAGAAAAACACTGGAACATGCATGCTGAAACAGAACAGTGAACTAAAATGTACCTAAATATAGGTGGCTGGAGGGGTTGGTGCAGCGTTCGAAATACCTGCCTGCCCGACCGTCCGAGACTGGTTGATTTTAACCCGTACTGTCAGATTTTCAAATCCCCCTGCCCGACGGTCGGGTTTTATTTTATAGGTGAAAATATTCTAAATAATTCCCGATGATAAGCATTAATTCACATGTAAAGATGAATGATAAAATGTAACCAAAAAGAAACCCCGTTAGCTTTTAGCCAACCTAACATTTAGCGATGCGCTTATGCTACAAGCAATCAGTTTTGATATTTTTAATTAAACTATCCTGAGAAACATATGATTATAGTGGGCAGGCAGGTTTTGGTCAGGGCTGGCAAGTATTTCTGCTAGCCAGTCCTGTGGTCTGGCTGAAATTTTTGGGAGTTTCATACCCTGGTTGGTGGTGGGGAAATTAAAGGAAACATTATTCAGGAGCTCTTAACTGTTTGGACAATATTTTAAAAGAGTTCAATTTAACTATAAACCCCCAAAGTATAGACTTTCTTGGTCAAACTCCTCTCACGGTATTTACTTTCGAAACAAGAATATTATATGAACAGGGTGTTATATACTACCTAGTATGCACTAGACAAATAATGTAACATGTGAATAAGTATAAGATATGTGAATAAGTACTATAATAAGACACAAAAATGTTATCAATGCTTTGGGAAAAGCCTGTGTAAGTCTATGTCTCCTGACCCCGGGTTCCATCAGATAGGGACAGTCTCGCCACAACACAGCTGTTGCTGAAAGGGGATATAAACAATAACACAGAGATGTGGGTCAGCTCACTGGCACTTTTTACTGGCACATGTGCCGATCAGTGGCATGAGCCTTCCCCATATGATATTAACATGGCTTCTACATCGCCTTTGTTTAACGTGTCTCTGCTGCCTGAAGATGTCCCTGGAGCTCAGTTTATTTATCCAGACGTCGACAGACATTCAGTTGTTCAGCTGAAACGGTGGTTGGAGTGCCGAGGCCTGCCGATGACAGGAAGGAAGACCGAACTCGTCGAAAGGTAAGTCGTCTTATTTATTGGTTTTCGTTAAAAATAGTATATGTAAGTTATGAGAATCTATGAAATATATATCTTGGTAAAGGTATCGTGCCGTGATTGTTATTACAATGGTATTACGGTACTCTGATGATTAACCCGATGTGCATATAACTTACGAGACAGACGTCATATCAAAATCCAAACCGGAAGTGATTTCCGTAATATTTGTTTATGCTAATAACGGATAATACTGAAATACATTTGTGTGTTTCAACTCCATAAATGTATGTGGGAATAATAGAAATCTGTCGTATTCGTTATCAGCATGACATTTGCCTGGATGAGAGAATTCGGGCACTAAACGTTCGTCTGAAAAAGGGCAATAACTGTTCCAGTTTTCACCATTTCATGGACACTTAGGCCTAATGCGTCCATGACCCTTCTAATCTAACAGCTTGGGCTATAATCCGGTAATTACTATATTATTTTTATTATACTCACATGATGACCACAACCTGGTCTGGCAGCCCCAATACTATATGTACCTCTGTCAATGATTCTGTTTACACATGCAAACGTTTTTGTTATTATTACTATTATTTTCCAGATTTTTTAAGGCATAAATAATCCCACACAACGAAAATTTCCACGCGAAAATATATAATTTATAGCCATTTTCATCTCTATGTAGTGTTTTTCTTCACACACTTGGGCTATGTGAACATAAGTATACAATTAATTTATTTACTTATATGCATAATTATTACTTCAAAATGACAACTGGTTCAGTATATGACACCATTGCTTCAGGTCACGAGTAAGAGCATTTCGGCATTTTCGAAATAAAACGGGTACCTAACCCTAATGATCCTAAAGGGGTGATTGATCTTGTCAGTATTCTTCATGAAATTGCTATTTAAAAAAAGAAAGTATGTATATTACTATACTCTGCAAAAAACTTGATCCTATTATCATGATTACCCAATAACAATGATTAAAGTGATTGGACTAATATTACTAGTAATAATATAGATGGAAAGTAATCATGCAATCATTTACTAGTATGCTCAGGGGTTGGAAACTGAATTCATCTACTCATTAATCAATATCTGAAATTGTAACATAACTGATGTTTATCCATTGTTTTCACACAGATGTCAAGAGTGCATCACAGCTCAGCAGAACACGAACATTGCCATTTCCATTGATAATGGGAAATGGTACCAAATAAAGGTTCAAGATGTTTTGGCATCTCTTAACAGGTAACTATGAGGTTTCAATTCCAGATTTTATCTTTGACCAAATGCAAAGACTGCGTAAGAATGGGTTGAAATATTATTGATGCATTTCCATTTCTGGATTGAAATGGCATTGAATTCTGTTAACTTTTGTCAAATGGATTTAATATTGTGAACAACATTTGTAATGGAACATCATTTAAAAAGTACCCAAAAAGAAAATGTAAGGGAATTTCCATTACTGTTCACAGCATATTTATTTTGAGAAAATTATATTAATCACTTAAATACATTTGTAATTGAATTAATCAACTCATAAAAGAATTTGTTACAGGAATCCGAAAATATTTTTCCATCAGGTTGACATAAAAATGTTCGTAATATTTTAATTTTCAAAAGCTTCATGTCTTAATATTGGCGTTGTGAAAACAATGTCCTTTGGGTCTTCTGTCATGAAATCCCAGGAACCCACCCCCACCCCACCCGCAAATTAAATCAAATAATTGGTCCCTTAAGAAAGATAATACTTGCATCACATATATGTGATTACAATGTCACATAGCTCGGTTTTAAGGAAGTTGATTATACTTGCACCAGGTGCATGTTGACATGAAAACCCAGTTGCAACAAACAAAATCAGCTTGTCCCCTGGTCCAATAAATATATCAAAGTTGAAACAGGCTGGTCTGCTGCCCGTGTCTTGTTTATTTTTGGATTATTGCTGTGAAACGTAATAGGAACATTTGCACACAATCTAGAAGTACCCACAATGTGACAATGTCAAGCCCACGAAATCATGACAAATTACAAATAACACAGATTAGTTATGTAGTATGGTAAATAAACTGTACAGGTATTGAATGTGATCCAAGATTGATGTGTGGATACACAAGGGTTAGACTTATAGACACACAAATTTGGAATTTTACATGCATTTACCGTATTCGACGTAATAAGCGCCCCGCTCCAATAAGCGCCCACGGCGATATTTGCTAATATATTGGCAAGTGAACAATCCCAATTAGAACCCCTTCCAACTGATCAATGTACACAAGACTTATTTATTCGCGTATAATACACACTCGTGTGTTATATGGACCCTTAATTATGGGCAATTTAATTCTGGAAAAATATATCTGTCGTACATAAACATTTCAGCCTGTCAGCATAAACCACGAAATTTATCTTTCAACTGTTTTTTTTTCACCAAAATAATATTTTAATAACAGCCCCCTATTCCTAATTTTGAGAGCGCCCTGGGCGCTTATTACGTCGAATACGGTAGTGCATTTTGACATCAATATTAGGTTGCATGTTAAAATAATATGTTGCAATGGTGCATGAATTATATAGCCAAATAGATACATGTGTCATGATTGTGTATTGCACTATTTTCTCTTTGTTTTACAGTTCAAGTCCGTGTTCGGCTGTGAGGCAACCTCCCACACCACCTATCACTGGATGGAAGGCCTTCCCTTCTGGCAACATCCCACCAACCTTCTCATATGGCGATATATACCAGTATATCATTGCATCAGCCAGACTACAGCCTCTACCACAAGTCACTCCTATCAATGACAGTGATGATGATGATCAGGACAACACCTTCAGCACTGCAAAGCCAATGAAGAAGGGACGAGCTTTTTTTAAGAGTGGCCACATACAAAATATTCAAACATGTTCTAAAAATGAGTATTATTATCTTAAATGTGAATGTCTTCCATCATACAGACTAGGTATGATGTACCATGTACATGTTACTCTTGATAATTTTGCAGTCATCCAGGATGCATCAATGTGATTGTGTAGGTTCAGCCACTGGACGTTGTAGCCACATTGCAGGATTGTTGTTTGCATTAGAGGATTATACTGTCAACTTTGGCTATACAGCACCCTCATGTACTTCTTTCTCTTGTTCCTGGAATAAACCCCGAAACAAAACTAGAAACCCACAACCTGCCCACACTTTGCAGTACAGCAAAAAGAGAGCTCCTAACCGTGTTATTGATCATGACCCATGTCCTGTTGTAGATCAGTCTCACAGAGCTGACAGTAGTTTTGCAACTGCTTTCATTTCTACTGCACTTGCCTTGGATACAAATACTTCATGGCAGAGTATCCTAGAAATTACTTATGATGATTATGAATTGTCTAATGACTTGAAGTTATATCTCATGGATAAATGTGATGTTTTCATTGAAAATGTGAAAGAAAGTATTTCAGAGTATGGAGTTGGCCCTTGTGAAGTACCTGGTACTGTGGGTCAAGCAATTTCTGATCAGTGGCATAATGCCAGGTGGTACAGAGTGACAGCATCTATTTGTAAAGACTGTTCTATGGTATCCACAGATCGAGGTAGATATCGCTTGTTATCATCACATGTATGGGGTATTGATTGTTTTAATACTGTTGACATGAGGTATGGATCACATAATGAAAAAAAAGCCTTTGAAGACTATTCATTAAAATATGTAGAAACATTTACCTGCCTTGCAAGTGGTTTCTGGATAAATTCGAAGTATCCTGAACTAGGATGTAGCCCTGATGGCATCTTACAGTCTCTCAGTACAGATGTGGCTGATGGTGTTTTAGAAATTAAGTGCCCATCAGTACTTGAAAACATTAATCCAACTGAGGCAAAAGAAAAACTTACAAAGAAGCAATACTATTCATTTTGCAGCACTTTCGAAAATGGCAGACTGAAATTGAAAAGGAATCATAAATATTATTTCCAATGTCAAATGCAAATGGCCATCTGTGAAAAATCTTTTTGTGACTTTGTAATATGGTCGCCTGAGGGTATGTCAGTAGAAAGAATACCCTTCAATAAATTATTTTGGGAACAGACATACCGCCTCTTGAAAATATTTTACAAAAATATTCTAGTTCCTGAGATATTTGAAATGAGAGTACCAAGAAAGCTACTTCCCTTTGATCTGTCCAAGTAAGCATAACAAACATGTAACATGAGTGAATGTCCATAAAAAACAAGACACAGAAGTTAATGGTCAGTGTGTTACATTTATTCACTTCAACATTTCTTTGATCATAGAACTGAATCACATGATGTATTATTTCGAAATTTTACTGCATCTGCCGTCTTGTTTATTTGACTTATTGACTTTTGCCATTGACTTTTTACATTTCTTGGTGTGAATGTTGTCCAAACTGCACGAAATTGCTTAAAATGCAATCAAATGTTTAAAAATTTTCTGGGGGGGGGGGGGGGATGCCCCCAGACCCCCCTAGAATTTTCCTCTTTTGGGAAAACCTGCTCACATCCCTGTGTATAATTCAGCTTTTTTTGAATACACTGTACAGTGTATCCCTGTGAGGTTGTCATGATTATTAGTACAATATACTTCATGTGTAAACTTGACATTATACTAGGTGAGCTCCATATCGTACCACACTTATGGTGAATATTTTTCTTGTGCTGCATTCATAAAGAAAGTGAAACACCTTTGCTTCCAGTTAGTATGGTGAGGACTAGTACTTGTTCTCATTATTCAAGCTAGTAAACATTTCAACATTTTTTCACTTCTAATTGTACATATGCAATGTGAGAATGATGAAAGTTAATAACTAGTATGCATGGTGTACAGCTTTAGCAAAGCAACTAACTGTATTCAAGTTATGTTCTTACGAATACATTTGATAACTAAAAAACACTAATTTTAGATTTCCGCAGTGTTTATTTGCCTCGATTTACAACCATGTAAATTACCAAAAATGTGAAGTACTGTCATTTGTAATTATTTTTATACTTCATGGACTAAGTATTTCACAAATGTGGATACAAGTTAACTTTGATCAACACAGCATGAAGAGATTTTGTCGCATAACTACTTACTGATGCAAGTACATGTACTGTCATAAATCGTACATATGTAACGAAGATTCAAAATTGCATGTGGTACCTTCAGAATCAGGAAGGAGAAAAGGACACATTTGAGTTTAAAATACATAATATGTAATAGAAACAATCATATCATGAAAACAAAACCAGTAATGACTTCCTGAAACATTTATTGTTTTCAAGGAACAAGAAGTACTAAGTTGACACAATCAGAACATATTTTTCATTGTTTAGAGTTTAACAAACAATTATGGCGGTGACAAAATGGTTGGGCTGAAAGGCATAAAAATGTTTTGCATATCTACAGCGGTAATGTTATTAATATTTTTCATTATTACTATTTTCAAAGTAATAGTTACATTGTTGGAATATTATTTTATCATAAACTAGATCAGTGGAGACATGCAGATACTGTTACAATTGAAACAATGGTTGTGAGTGTGTAGTTTTTTTAATATAACCACGAATCATACTTCTCGCTGAGTGATACCTCCGTAATGTTTACTCTTGTAGTCTTGACATGTCAATTATTCACGCTGTACAAAAGTGTGCATACCTCCTATACGGAGACTGGGTCAATGTTTCAGGCCTGTTCCCAGGACAGACATATCAATTTGTACAACAATACCATGTTCAAATGATCATTCCAATACATGCTGCAGTTGTTGGGAAAAATACCTTGATAAACAGTGAAATAATTGTAATACCTTGTATTCTAATAACAGTTATGACGATACATCTCACCTTCAGGGACATGTAATAACACAGGTGAAGTACTACAGCCAACAATGCTGTTAAATATTAAAGTGGTTCAAAGCTCATATGATGATGGCTGCATGTCTTTGAAGAAAGTTTAGCATGATTCCAAAAACGATTTTCTGGGATAATATGTATGAACATTATGACACAGAACAGATCACAATTGTGAATGATTCAAACATCTACATTCACAAAAATAAAACTGATTAACTAATTAGTAGCTATTTGATAAGGACGCAGTGAAAACTGAAACAGACATGAGTCTAAAATTGTTCACCAGCGCCAGCCGTGGACATATACATGAGCCGTGGACATATACATGAGGTGTCAATAAAAATTTGACGCGCAATATTACTCTTTGTTATTATTTCTTGCTGCAGGTAGTGACAAGTCATGATTGATCACCGATATATGGCATCGCAAATGGAACCTGGCGATAGATGCTGAGTGATGACTTGGTTCATGATGTACATGTTTTAGTGCGCTTTTTATTGTAAAAAAAAAGTAGTATTTATGAGATATTGAAAAATAATCAGCCGATAACGACAACTACTCGGACTAGAATTATCGTACCTCCTATCACATGTATTATAAATTCAATCATGGTAATGGGCTCATGCCCTATTTAACAAGTGGTGGCTGATAGTTGGAAAGCATTCCTATAACAAAAACTATCTGGGACGCTAAGTGTTTCATTGAAAGAGGAATAACTGTGTTTAATATACGATACTCCCTCAACCTTCCCACTGATCTCTCCACATGTATTCTTGTTCTAGCAATAGATCGAGTCAAGATATCTTCTTGAGGAGTCAGCTTGTCCCTTTTGCCTAGAAATGGAGGAATATTCAAGTGTGCTCTACGGCTCATGAGGAGATCTTTGATATTGAAGCCTCTATCGGCTAAGATCAAATCACCTGGGTTAATTTTTTCCAGAAAGCCTGATTTCCTGATAATATCTCTGTCTGATATGCTACCTTCATATGCATCAGACAAAAATGTAACAGCACCAGTTGGAGAAATACCAAGTAAAACTTTCAAGGTGTTGTGAGTTTTGTACTGAGAGTACATGTTACCTTGCTCACCATAATCACTTGGTCGCTCAGAAAACACTTCGAAACAATCAACAATAACTCTGATGTTTTTGAAGCTTTTAAACACAGATGGCAATGTTTTCCTGATAAGATGTCTAGAAGGAAAGATGTGATCTTTCAAAGTAATAAATTTCATGTACAGAAACTGAATCCAAGTGGTAATGATACAGGAAACAGAACCGACACTGATGTTATATCTATAGGATAAATCTTTTGTTGGAAAGTTTCTCCTTAATCTGACAAGTGTCAAAACAAGCTGGTCTTTGATTGATAAAACCCGGCACTTGCCAGGTTTACTGGAACTTATCTTATTTCCACGCCAGTAACAGATGTCATTTACACTGTCACCAAGGGAAGCAAAAAGATGATTAAAATGAACAGTTTTCATGCCAGTATAGTACTTGAATTTCTTCTTATTAGATACCAAATTATTAAATAGTAAATCACAGCTTTTGTTGTCAAGATCCCTGCTTATTTCACAATCTGAATCAGGGACTTGTGCTGTCATCTTTTCATAAATTTTAGATACCAGAATGCTGGAACACACAAACTCAGTCTGATTGGACTCATGCTTCGTTGTTGGCATTGCTTGGCAGGCAGCATCACTGGACCTGAGCTCAGTCAAGGTAGCCTCTTCTATGTCAGCACCAGTAGCACAGACATTCTGTTCCTGTTGACATAAAAATTAACTAATGATACATAATGTTTGATCATTAACATCTAAGGCATGGTTAGGAAATTGTTGTATCTTAGTGGCAATGTCATGGTTGAAGTAAGTTCCCGGTGCCTGAGTGAGTATGGCTTTACACCGCTTTTAGAAATACTCCAGCAATATCACGACAGGGGACGCAAGAAATGGGCTTCACACATTGTACTCATGTGGGGAATCGAGACCATTCTTTGGCATGGCGAGTGAACACTTTAACCACTAGGCTACCCCACCGCCCCTCCTGTTGCCTTGAGGTCATACTTGTAAAATCTATTATTTCAACAATACCATAATACCACCTATTACAATGATTGCATCAGCTGCTATTAATAAGATAAACAAATGGTGAACAAACACACAACGTGCTTAAATGCTTAATGCATCAATGAAAACAGTGTTATCAATTTCAATGAAATTGAAAAGGGCAGGGAATAACTTTTAAATTACAACTGCTTATTATCTAGCCATGGTGAAATGACATTAATGAATCTAACCCTTTAAGGTTAGGTGTAAGGCGACATTTTCATAAACAAGTTATCTGCTGAACATGCTGAAGCTAACGCTGACTTGCAACTATGTCTATATTCAAAGAAAATATTCCTTTAGGATAACATTATTAATGGTTTACATTCCAAAATTGCATACCATAATTTTTTTTACTTAAACAAAATATGGATCTAATATTTACCATTGTTTACACGGTTAAATATGATTGCAGAGCCCATTTTACATCTGATTACAGCTTAAATAAAAAAAACTTTACAAATGTAATACATTTATGGCAATACAAAATTTGGTCCATACCAATTCAGTATTGACTGTTTCCTGCCACTCCAGGTGCTTTCTAGAGGTGTATGGGTGGTCAGCTGCACACACTGCAAGTAAAGATAGGCCATCACCTGCTGTAGAAGTGGGCTCCAACCTGGGTACCTTACATGGAAGGGGACATCTCTCCACAGGGCTCTTTCTTTTCTTAGAAAATTTCACCACCTAGAAAAAAAATAATATATGGACTGCACAAATCTGCCACTATGTTTGGAACATGGGCCTAGAATCTACTTATTGCTCACATGGTTGCTTTAATCAATTTTCCATGACATTTGAACCCAAATTAATGTTGTCATAATTCCTAATTAAATAAATCTAAATCAGTTGTTAAATCTGAAAACTGTTCACCAAATTGACAAAATGTGGTATGACATATCCAGTAAACACTTTGAACATCGAACATTAATTTGACCTTCTAGGCCTAGTCTACCTATGGTGGTATCGACATAGATCTAGATCTATGTGTCTGACGTTATAATGAAAAAAATACACAAATAATAACACGTACCTGATCAAATGTATATGTTGCCGGGATAGGATCGGGATGTTCAAGTGAAGGACCATTCCCGCCGATAAAGTGCTTTGAACATATGTAGGTGTACTTGTTGACCTTGTCCGTCGTAAAGCCCTCTCGACGACAGGCGCGAACCCACCTTGTACACTTCTCAGGCTGCTTGTGAAACTTAGGAAACAAAATAAAATGGATCCCTGCCATGTCAGGCCTATCCGTATAGCGGTTGTCACTTCGGCAGATCCCATACGCACAGTGTTTAGCTGGCATCGTGTTAAAATATCCGAAACCGCGCTACGATTCTAACAAGCGGAAGAGGGACAAAATGGCAATGTTTGTCCCTCGTTTTTCGCGCATGCGCGAACCCAAAATAGAGCGGAAGTATCTAAAATTCTATTTTTAGTAGTTTGGCCTTGTTGATGAAATGGCTTAATATGTATGCTAGATATTTCATCAAATATTAGTATCATGTTCCCATTGATTTCTATGTAAACAAACATTGTTTAGGAATAATGGAATATATGCGTTTCATAGACAACTCAGTCCTTAATCAAGGTTAAATTTATACCCTATATATCAGGTGTTGGTTGCAGTGATACTATTTTCCAACATACTAATTTTCAATCTTGGAACGTCAACTGAACCCAATTTTTAATTATTGGTTTTTAACTATTTACTGTAGAAAATCTACATGAAACCCCCTGAATGTAATCTTCAATTCCATACCTTGCAAATTAGCTGTTAGTTGAAGTAATACTATTTTCCATCAGACTTCTTTTCTCTGAGAACATCTTACCAAACCTGATTTGTTTTTGTAATGTAATGTGTATGAGAAAAGATATGCAGCAAATAACCTGAATATAATCTTTACATGGATCTGTTGAATTTTCAAGAATATGTTTGAATCAATTACTCATTTTAACAAAGAAAACATAAGTGTAATTAATAAGTTATTTTTCTGTTCATTCTAAAGGATACAGAGTGAGATTCTTATTAGATCACTAATTTCATTGTTCATCTAATATGATTATGCCACAAATAGCCACAACCTATATCAAAAAGAAACTTATTGTTCTTTTACTTAAAATGTTTTGAAGAATTAGACGATTAGAACAAAATAGAAAGAGACATATATTTGTTTACCTTTATTCATGGGAGTCAATTAATTGTCCAAAGCATAATAACTCAAGAAATAAAGTTACTTTTTGAGACAATGAATTCAATTATTCAATAATGTTAATTTCTTATAAATCATACTAAAACTAAAATATATTGAAATATATGTTTGATTTGAATTCTTACTATTTTCAGGTGAGAATGATAGTCACTGCATCATTTGTGATCAAGCAGGATGGGATGCTAACTTATCCACAAAGGGCTTCCTATCAATTATTTCTTCGTCTAAGAAAAGACAAGATGGAAAACATGAACAACTGCTGCCTCTTATATCTAATAAACAAGCATTTGTTGTGCATGAACAATGCAGGAAGTCATATACTTCATCAAAAAACATACATTATTTCTTGAAGAAAAGAAATTATGAACTTGATACTTTACCGCCAAGAAATCTTCGCACATTACAAATCAATTTTGATTTCAAGACTCACTGTCTTATTTGTGCAGAATGTATTAACTTTCCTAATGTTGAAAAGAATCCAAAAAGACAAAGCATAGGTTCAGTTGAAATTGTTGACAAATTGGATAAATGTAGCACTTTGCAGAATACATTATTGGAACTATGCTCCAAGCGTTCAGATAAGCAGGCTCTGGATGTCAAGTCAAGAATCATATGTGCTGGAGACATAAGAGCAGCAGAGGCAATCTACCATCGCCAATGTATGCAAACTTTTTTACGCTGTAAACAAGACTGTGATACGAATGAAAGAAATCTAAATTCGACAAATTCTGAAGGTTTCAGTAACTTGTGCACCTGGTTGTCATCACAAACTGGGAGTCAGTTTACTATATCAGATCTACAGGTAAAACTGTCTTCATTTCTTCCAGAGGATGTTGAACCTTACAGTGTTAAACATTTGAAACGCAAACTGCAAGATCATTTTGGCAATAAACTGAGTATAACTGAACTAGGAGGAAAGAAAAAATGTATTCCAATTTAGACATACAGCTTCAGAGATTTTACAACAAGCTTTTCTTACTGATGACCAGGAGGATGGTGATGAATTGATTGCCAAGTCACGCCAATTGGGAAAAAAGCTCAGGAATCTTTTATCTGACATCAAATTTGACACTGAACACTTTCCCTCGCCAGATGAATTAAACATCAACGCTTTAGAGAGTCAAGTTCCTGAAGCTCTACTGGTTTTCATGAAGAGTCTTTTAGGATTATCTTCAACATCTTCAGATAGAAATACACTGCAAATGATATCTCTATGTCATATCTTGATGAATGCTGTTGCCCTAAATCCATACCAGTCTCCATTGCTGTTCTCTACTGGTTTATTCATCCACCAGACTACAAGGTCAAAACTTGTACTCAATCTCCTTTCATCCTTAGGAATGACAGTGTCATATGACACTATTTTGGATTTTGAAAGATCTGCTGTTACAAGTAGAAACATTGATGACCTTCACCCAGGCATTGGTGTCAATGAAGATGGCACAGAAGGATTTTGTCAGTGGATAGCTGATAATTTTGATTACAATGAGGACACAATAAGTGGCCACAATAGCACACATGTCATGGGAATTATCGCATGTCAGACACCTGCATCAACACAGAAACTGTCAGTGAGAAGACAAAAAAACTATGCTACAGACATTCTTGCTGCTGGTGATTTCAGCAACATACAACCCTACAGAAATCATCATACAAACGCCATGGCAAAGGTAAAATTTAATCCGGTGGTCGAAGTTATAGTTCCAAAACTGAAGCAATTCCTCTTCCAAGACACAGTGTGGATGCTCTCCAATTTCAGATCACAAATCACCCCAGGATGGCAAGGGTTCATGTCTGATGTGACACATGGGGAGTATATGCAGTCAAAAGTACTTTATCATCCAATGATACCACTCAATCCGCAGACAAATGAAGCAACAATGTCTATTCAACAATGATGTTTGTAGACAAGCAACGTCAGAAGATTGGACAGTGTTGTGCACTCCTCACGTTTGATCAACCACTCTACGCCAAAGCTTACAAAATCAAAACAGAAAATCCTCTGGCTTTCGAACACATACAGCTTCGCCTTGGAGGATTTCATCAGCTGATGTCCTTTCTTGGATCTGGATGTAAGTCAATGCAATATACTGGATTAGAAGAACTATGGTCATGTGTGTATGCAAAGAACTCAATTCCAAAAATGTTTGAAGGAAAATCTTACCACAAAACTGTAAGGGCATGTCTTTTGACTTGCGCAGCACTACATATTCTTCTCTTTGAACAGCCTCATGAAGACATCATGGATGAAGATGGTGACAATCGTGAACACGAAAATGATTCTGTAGGTAGTGGTTCTTTGTCAGATATTGAACAGATTGCTAAAGATATTTCAAGTCGGGAAATTCAATTTGATGACTTTGAAGAGACAGTGGATAACATTCTGGGCAAAGTTGACAAAGAAAAGGCAAAACACCTACAGTCAAGGACATCAAAATTATGGCTTCAATTCATGGATTTTGTCTCAACAATGTGTATGTTCATTAGAGCTGAAAGAACAGGTGATTGGCTCCTGCATTTGAAAGCTTCACAAGACATGCTTCCCTGGTTTGCTGCAACAGGACATAACAATTATGCCAAGTATTGTCGTCTATATATTCAAGATTTTGTACATCCATGCCCCTGTCTTCACAAACCACTAGAGGATGGCCTCTTTACGATTCATCGGAGTCAAAAGTTATTCTGGAGTGGCACTTGGTCTGATATGGTGATAGAACAATCTCTCATGAGGTCAGGGAAGACATCAGGCGGTCTCATAAACATAACTCACCAAGACAGTGCAAGGACAAGATGGCTTCTATCAGCACACATTGTTGCACAGTACACAGAGGAGTTGAGAATGTTGACAAATACATCATCAAATTCATGGAGTGATCATCATCGAGAACTAAATCCAGGAAGAATGAATCAAGATTACATTGATATGAACAAATTCTTAGATTTCCTACGAAGTCACAATCCATTTACTGGAGTCCAGTCTGAACTTCGCAACATAGCTACTTGTGTTATTGCTGATGACAGGGTTAATGCTGACAGAACAGTCAGTATAGGAAGTTCAATACAATCTCTAATTACAAACCATTCTTTTGGAGATGTTTCAATGAAGAAAAGTCAACAAGTGGTGACATTTGACATCATGAAACGTGCAGTAACACTAACAAGTGGAGAAAGACTTCGCATGTCATCACTTGAGTTGTATCAACGACTTCTCACTATTGCCTACACAATAGGACCACCATCTCCATCTGTGTTCTGCCATGAACTTTCGTCTGTGGCACCTGCCTTGTTCCATGATGATGGTAGCATGAGAAAATCAACGAAATCACAACTCGCCAAATGCATAATGAAGATGACTTCAAATGTTGAAACTGATGTTCCATCAGTATCAACAGTCTTTGATGGATGTGCGTTACTTCAACAGTTGAAATGGCCAAAGGTTGGGACAATGTTGGACGTCTGTGAAATATTCCTCTCTAAAATTCATCACAGGTCATCCTTGAATCATGAGGTAACTGTTGTGTTCGACAGTTATGATGTAACAACAACAAAAGATCAAGAACAGAAGCGCAGAAAGCTCTCAAGAACTGCAATGGCTGATGTTATGCTGAAGTCAAATACTCCAGTTCCAAGTGATGCAGCAAGTTTTCTTGCCAACAAGAAAAACAAACAACAAACAATTAATCTCCTTTCATCATACATACAAGAGAACTCACGTGTGTTAGTAAGCCATGCAGGGGATGAAGGGGACGCTGATGTTGTTATTGTTCAAAGAGCTGTGGAGTTGGCAGAGAAACATGAAACCGTCCATGTCATTTCTGATGATACTGACATTTTTGTCCTTCTGATACATCATGTGGATTCCCAGAGCAATGTTTACATGAAGACAAGATCAAGAACTATGTCAATAAAAGAAGCAAAACATTGCCTAGGAGAACAATTGTGTCACAATCTTCCTTTCCTTCATGCAGTATCAGGTTGTGATACAACATCTTCCTTCTTCGGCTTTGGAAAATCTAAACATCTGGCTTATTTCACTTCCCCAGAGCAATTACATGAGAAAGTCACAGTTTTTGGAGAATCATCTGTTCCTCTCCAAGTAATCAAAGAAGTGGGAGAACAGTATGTCTGTGGACTCTATGGTGGGAAACAAAACGAGAAACTGGATGAGTTGAGATTCAAAAATGTAAAATCAACCAAGTTCACAAGTGTAGAGCGCATGCCTCCAACAAGCCGGGCATGTTATTTTCATTGTCTAAGGGTTCATCTGCAAGTGTCAACATGGAAATCTCTTAAAACTGTTTTGGACAAA
Source organism: Haliotis rufescens (assembly GCF_023055435.1). Lineage (NCBI taxonomy): Eukaryota > Metazoa > Mollusca > Gastropoda > Lepetellida > Haliotidae > Haliotis > Haliotis rufescens. Next base: position 52,362 of record NW_025964390.1, read on the forward strand.
GAGACACATGGCTTCAAATCAGTTGAAGGGAGTATAGTCCCAATTATAACAGACATGCCTCCAGCCCCTCCAGAACTCTTGAAGGAAATAAAGTGTTCTTGTAAATCATCTAACAGACTCTGCACATCCTGTAGTTGTGTCAAAAGGGGGATTCAATGCAGCATCCACTGCAAATGTGAAAGTAACTGTGAGAATAGACAGGACTTAAATGCAGAATATGAAAACTATTAATAGACTTCATATCATGTTAATTGTGCTCTCATAGGTGAAACTGGCATGTGTTCTTTGTAAATATACTTCAAATAATGTCCATAATATTCATAGTTCCAGTTCATATAGCACACTCAAACATTGTATATGGAAAGCAATGAAGTTTGTCTTTTTATGTGCATTTCATAAAGTTGAAAACAGCAAAAAATATGATGCTGTTATCCTTTTCTTATAACTAAAATGATATGTAAATTATTAGATAATAATAATAATAATAATAATTTTTTTAAAACCATAATTATATCCACAGTTCTTGTAGATAGTGAAAGAATTCAGAGGATACGAAAGTTATTGATATATTTTTAAGATTTACAGACATAATTATTAAAATTATAATAAAAACTATTCATAAAGACATGTAAATATAAATTATTACATTGTTGAACTTTGTAAGCCTTAATGAGTGCTTTAAGATTTGTGTAACATAGTGACATGAATACACATTTGTTCTAATTTGGCCGAATACAGGCACAAGTATAGGTATGATAGGCCTATTTTCAAATGGGTGTAGACAATTTTCCTCAAGTCTGAATTTGTCTGGGTTTTGTGTGTACCATAACTATACCTTAAGGAAACAGAAAAACATAAAATTTGGTTGTTCTGTAAAATGTCCGGGTTTCCGACCAATTCTACTGGCCTATAATCCTAACTACTTGTACAAACTGCAGACTGACAGCTGACTAGGATAAGGAGTAGCTGGTAACTCCAAGAATCATAAGACTCAACGCTAACTTACTTGGGGAAATTAGTACAAATCAGAATATAACTCATAATTAATGTCATTCCAGTCTCATGATTTATAGGTTGGCGCAACTAAACTTTTAAAACTTTCAAAGTAGCCGAGCCCCGTCTTTTCAACCTAGATGGCAGGCGCAAAGAAAGCAGGTAACCAGTTGAAGTTGTAAAGTGGTCCCGGGCTCTTTATGCGCGTCGTCGACTTTTGCGATATTAAGAGACCGGGCCCAGTTACTGAACGTTTTTGTGTGTGTGAATGTTATTTTACGAGACTTGGTGTCGTCCTTGACAACCGTTGCCACTTTGAACACCGACGCCATTTTGTCGTGTTTGTTGCTACTTCATATGCACTACGCTGTTTTGAAAGCTTTACAGCCATAGTTACCTATCTTTTCCTAATTTCTTGAACCTGCCAACATGAATGCGAGCAGTTACGTTCGAGGTAAATTCGCCTTAATTATTCCGTTGCTGTGTGATGCTATGAATATTAAACAGTATTGGCGATGTAGATATTCTATCCTGATATATGAATAATCATGACTATTGATTTGATCCCAAACCACTCAGGGACTTTATTGTGCTAATTTGTTCATGTAACTTCACATTTATCAGTTTACTCTAGAGGAGGCTGGAACGTTTTTGTGAAAAGAATAATTTGTTCAGAAAATGCTTTATAAAATGTCTCAGACTCAGGTCCCACAAAAGAAACGGTGCGAATACAGAGAATATAGATCTACGGTATTATTCTCGCCACCCTATAGTATGATAAAAGCTAGATAAATCTCAAGGAAATACTTTAGTATCGCTTAGCCCTGGGATCATGGAATGAAAACATATTCTATTGTGGCTCCTCTTGAAGCACCAAATTCTATATCTAACATAAATCCCAGTCTTCTTCAGCAGTTATATCTGTCTGTGCCACGCAACATTACTTATATCTGCTATCACTAGCCTGGCCAGTAATCTACACCTTACGACAGTTGTAACTCTTATAGTTCAACATGGACTTAGTTTCACTTCATGGAACCGGGCACACAACTTGTATTTCAGCAAGAAGACATTTGTACTGTGTAATGTACAGTGCCGTGGTACATATGTCTACATAATGACAACTCAGTGAGCCACACTGATCTTACAACATGTAATCACACCTGTGAAGAACAGAGTTAGAATAGCTCTTCAGCAACCCCTACTTGTTGTAAGACGCGATTAACAGGATTTGGTGGTCAGGTTTTCTGACTTGGTTGATGCTTGTCATGGTATCCCAATTGTGTGGATCCATGCTCATGATATCAATCACTGGATTGTCTGGTCCAGACTCAATTATTTACGGACCGCCGTCCTATAACTGGAATATTGCTTAGTGTAATCATCATCTTTAGAACATTTAGAATTCAGCAATGTCTTGTCCAAACCATTTTTTTATCCTTTCATTCCCTCCCACAGATGATCGGATGATCTGGTTCCCCCTGCCTGTGTCCCCCCTGACTTTTCCTGCCCCTAGTCCTGTAGGTGTAGCAGGAGTCATTAATGTTTAGCAATGTCTTCTTAGTTTGTACTGTCTCCCATTTAACATAATCTTCCTGAGGCAAGGCCATTAACTGACTATTAAGGTCCAGTTGCAACAGACTTTTATTGTCAGTTACTGCCCTTGCCTTGGGAAGATGATTTAAAATCCCTCAACCTAAAGCCTAGCTGCAATACATGTAGTATTTCCTTCCGTAAGCCAACACAAGGTATATTAAACTAAATTAATACAGTCCCAATTGGAATATTGAGACATAACTTTGGTTCAAGGGATAATTCTTTCAATTGGGACTAGCATGCTAGATTTGATATCAAGTAGTCTCACTGGTATTTCCAAGAACATCCATTATGTCATCTTCATATTATATTATTTACATTATCTATGTCTACTTTCCTCTAATGCATGTATATACTTCAATGTCTTCAGTTCTATTTTCTCTAGTTTCTAACACGTTATGCTCTGTATCTTAATCTCCAAGATCTTTCACTTCATTATCATACCAGCTTCCTCTTCTGTCTCTACTACCAAAATCTTTTCTATGCTTCAATACAATTGAATATCAATTATAATGAACTGATTTCAACTTCATATTCTTTCTTGACTTTCTTATCTTTCAACTTCCTCCTATCTGTAGAAGCCCACTTCAGAGTCCCTGGCCATCCCTGCCCCCTTGTCTGACCTGCTCGTCCCCCAGACCCTTCGCCCCAGCACTGTCCCTTCTGTGTCCCTCACCATCGCAGGTCAGTTCACCGTGGACGACATTGACTTTGTTGAAGTAGATCTTGCTGATGAGGAACCTGCCCAGCCACCCCACTCCATCCTGAAGGCCTTGCTATCCAGGGTGGCCAACTTCTTCAGAAGAGTCAAGAGTGTGTTAAAGAAGAAGGATCTCTGAAATTATGCGTCTACACAAAAACATTTATAAATCATTTTCGGACTCTTGAGGCACTTGTCACAATGTTTAGGAAATACTTAAATGTCTTATTTTACCTCCATTTTGGGATGTTGTTTTCTTTATGTTGTTAAATAGTTTATGTTTTTTCAGTATTTTGTTGTGTTTTGTTTTCATGATTTTATCTAATATATGACAGGACCTTACCATCTAGATGATAAGCATAGTTCATGAATACAGTTCCTAAAAACCTGAAGTTTGCTGATAAGGCATCAACAGCACTGAAAAAACAACTTGCGACATGCCTTAATGTTTCTGTATATGGGTTCGTCCAACAGGAAACAAAAGGCACTATCAGAGGAAATATAAGGTTTTGTGAATATATTTTTGATGGATTAGAAAAATAAAACGATGCAACTATACAATTATTGTATGAAGTTTTTTTCTGCATATTTGGATGAGTGTCATGGCATTGTGGGGAAGTGTTCCTGAAGCTCCCAACTATCATGCACACACTGAACCAGTAACATTTGGGCACAGCAGCAATAGCTACATCATGGGAGGACAAACTACATGTCAAACAGACCCGTGAAGATCCGTGGTAGAATAGGTCTTCAGCAACCCATACTTGCTGTAAAAGGCGACTATGCTTGTCGTAACTGGCAACTAACGGGATTGGGTGGTCAGGCTCGCTGTTTTGGTTGATGCATGTCATCGAGGCTCATGATATTAATCACTGGATTGTCTGGTCCAGACTCGATTATTTACAGACTGCCGTCACATAGCTGGAATATTGCTGAGTGCGGCGTAAAACAACAAACAAACAAACATGTCAAACATGTAGTAAGTTGAATTCGGAAAATATCCATGCTGGGCACTCTTCTGTGTTCAGGTTTCAGTGTACATTGTGGTGGTTTGGGGGCTTTGAAACACTTCCACATGTTTATTGGATCGGTGCAAGGACACTTCAAAATATTTGTAGTAAGATTTCGGTCACTGTCAATGAGGTGATCATACCAAATGTATTGTTCTTAGTACTCCTATTCGCTCAATGACTTGGGTGTTCCCATACTTTTTGTTAGTAGAATATAATATCTATTTTTTTCTTTGCCTGTAGTTTTATTTTTGAATACATTATACTGTTAATATTTTGTTATGTTTTCTTTTGTTGGCTTGGGACATTTTGTCAATTTTGTCAGTACACCATAGAGATACACACCATTTCATTGCAATTTCCAAACAAGTATTTGTCACAAAGTGACGAAATGTCCCCCGCCTGTATATACACCATAGTACCAAATATAAGGACAATCCAGCGATTAGTTCTTGAGATATCGCGGCAACACCGTTTTCCAACTCCAAAAGCAGATTTGCCTGCTGTGACCTTGAAAATGGGGTCAAGGTCACCAAAATTGACTGGTCTCTGCGGTGTCTGTATATACACCATAGTTCCAAATATGAAGACAATCCCGCAATCAGTTCTTGAGATATCGCGGCAACAGCGTTTTCCAACTCCAAAAGCAGATTTGCCTGCTGTGACCTTGAAAATGGGGTCAAGGTCACCAAAACCGACTGGTGTCTTCGGAGTCTGTATATACACCATAGTTCCAAATATGAAGACAATCCAGTGAATAGTTCTTGAGATATCGTGGCAACAAACAGGTGGGACGTACGGACGGACGTACAGACGTACGGATGGTCGTGAATACTATATCCCCCCCTTCACGCTTTCGCGCGGCGGGGGACAATAAAGGCTTCTGTGCTTGTTGTAAAAGGCAACTAACGGGATCTGGTGGTCAGGCTCACTGACTTGGTTGATGCATGTCAACGGTCCCAATTGCGTGGATTGATGCTCATGATATCAATCACTCACTTATTTACATACCGCCATCATATAGCTGGAATATTGCTGACCACGACGTTTAACAAACATAACAATTTCCAAATAAATTTCTGCTGTGAAATTGCTGATATACTACTAAAAGCAGTGTTAAACCCAACTCACTCCAAATACATCTGGGAGGAAAGTTGGTCTGGTATGATGGTTATGTATCAGGTGACTCTCACGGTAGTGTCAACTAAAAACAAGTCTTCTGTCATTGCCATCTTTTTCATTACATGCTTGGTGTAGAAAAATGAATTAAAAAGGCCAGTTAAAAGAATTCTTTATTCAAAGTAACAAGGGCTGGATGATTTTACTTATTTCTTTATAGTTTTCATTTCAGTATGTGAGGTTAAAGAAAATGCCCGCATCATCTTAAAGTTCGCTGCACGTTTCATTTTTATTTCCATTTTAAAAAACAAACCAAAAAATCATTAATACCGTATTCAACGTAATAAGCGCCCAGGGCGCTCTCAAAATTATAAACTTATTATAATATTATTTTGAGTTGAAAGATCGTAAATTTTGTGGTTTATGCTAACAGCCTGAAATGTTTACATACGACATATATTTTTCAAGAATTTAATTGCCCATAATTAAGGGTGATATAACACACGAGTGTGTATTATACACGAATAAATAAGTCTTGTGTACATTGATCAATCGGAAGGGTTGCTGATTGGGATTGTTCACTAGCCAATATATTTGTAAATATCGCCATGGGCGCTTTTAGAGCGGGGCGCTTATGACGTTGAATACGGTAATTCAAAGTCTAATGGTAGTCAAATACTGTATTCCAGTATTTTACTCATCAAGAAATATATTTATGTAGGGAGTCCCTTTCCGGGTTGATTTTATACAACTGTTTGTTTGGAAAAATAAAATAAAAAAAATAAAAAAATAAAACACAGCTTGCCTGCACTATATTTTCAAAAACCATTGCCCAAGAACCAATTCTTAAATTGTTTTTTGCCTTAGCCTCTTGTTGGAATTAATTATAGCATGAAATGAGTGCTTGACAATTTCATTTAACCTGGACTTGAACAACAAACAAGGAGTAATCATTCTATAATCTTGTTTATTATTAAATCACTATGTTATCACACATATTAATACTCTCAACTGTCACAGACATGCATCTCACCCATTGTCTTACTCCATACACTCAAAACAACAAAAACAAACCACTATACAGTTGGTGGTTTTTACTATTCTCAATCTGCATCTTTATTCCACTCAACCATATATAGGTATTCCTCAAGAAACAAAGAAGGTGCCTGTTTATATTGAACCTAATTCAGTTCTGTAACAAGCAGCCCTATTGTTCACGTGAATATGGAATTGAGAATGTCATGAGCAGATCTTTTACTATTTTCCTGTTTCCTAATATGAGTTGTTGCTGTTGTTTAATGCCACAGTCAGCAATTTTCCAACTAAACGATGGCGGCCTGTAAATAAACAAGCCTGGATCAGACAATCCAGTGATTGATATTATGAGCATTGATCCACAACATGGGGTACAATGACACGCAATTAACCAAGTCACCAAACCATGTGGTCGCCTCTTACGACCAGCATCGATTCCCAGTAAGAAAGTTCAGCCATAACATGTAACCCGATAAAACACGACAAGAGTGAATATATATATAACAGTGAGACATTTTTTATGAGTCATCCATTGAAAAATGTTCATACTTAAAAATCATGTTTAAACATGTCAAAAGCAACAGTTGTTTGCTACAAATGATCTAACTGTCAGTGAGATTCATAAATGTACTTTCTTACAGATTGATTGAAAATGATGCACCAACGATAATAGTTCTTTGAAGGAGAAGTTGAAAATGTCCACAAAACATGCAAATCTTTGGTGTTTCAACAGTCAAATCACAGCATTTGAGCTTATGTTGGGAAAAGCCAACATGACCACCCGAGTCGACATTTACCACTTGTGGGGTCGCAATACAGGCAGGAAACGAAGAAACACATCAATGTTTGTACAATATGCAAATTTTGTTAAATCAATATTTACCATTATCATTTAATGATAGATTCACCTAAAATGTAATTGACCATGTCTGTGCCAAAAGCCTGAGTCTACTAGTCCAAGCCTGGCTCTTAGCATCTTTTTCAGAAGACTTTAGTGTTATAATATGGACTATTATTAGCTGACCTTACTTGACCAAACATAATTTTACTAGACACAGGCTTTGGACTGGTGGATTTAGTCACAGGCTGTACACCCATTGTACGTAACATACATACTATCATATGCCATGTCAGCATGGGGAACAGGCAGTTTAAAAGTTCAACGTTGGTTACAAATCTTAATTCCTCAATTTTGTGACATATCCCCACCTTCAAAAAGCATAGCTGCAGAGATCGAAATTAGAGACCCCTACTTTCATGCTATGTTTTCAAACACGTGTAATCATAAAATTGTGATCGCTACAGATGTTACTTGAACTGTATATCCCACGAAAAGTTCATTTTTTTCTGTTGGAATTCTTGTGGACCTGTTAACGACACACCCCAACCCCAAAACTAGGCTTTTATCATCTTTTTTTTTTTGAAAGGTCAAGAGGGAAATGTTTGTATGAAAACCATGATGATCAAGTAGAACTGGTCACTGGCAGACATTAACATAAAATTAATCCTGACAACCAACTCGCAAACACGATGAGGTGAGACTGATGATCACATGAATAATTCTTACTGGCCTTAACCATGTTAACAGCTGCTTCTAATCACTGGTTAATCCATCTCAAATACTACCATTGATTACTTTGTCCCCCAAATGAAGTAAGAACTCTTTGAGGATTGACTATTTTTTTCGGATCATTGAGGTATGAATCGAAAAACTGATGTGCAAACTGAATCCGTGTAGCTGATTCTTACAAACGCTTTCACATCGGTTTTTCGATTCATACCTCAATGAACCGAAAAAAATACACAGTCAATGCCTATAATTAAATTTGACAACGTAAAACATGTTTTATCTACAATAGTTTAACCAAAAACAGTTGTATGTATTTGCTGTTTTTTCATGCTATCAACATTGGCAACATAAAATAGTTTGGCACATAGTGTGATTGAGTGAGTGAGTGAGTGAGTGATATTTCTTCTGTTTGATGCCTAAATTTCCCAGTGGGTATCATAACGTTTCCCAATTCACATCCATAGTTCCAGTAGCACTGGCGTCCATCTGATTGAATCCTTTGAAAGACGTTCTGTTCTTGTTACAGAGACATGTTGGATGTGAGAGGCTGATTAATGGATCGGGAGGTCAGACTTGGTGACTTCATTGATGCATGTCACTGTACTCCAACGGCATGGATCATTGCTCACAATATCAATCACTGGCTTGTCTGGTCCAGAATTGATTATTTACAGATCACCAGCTGGAATATTACTAAGTGCATTGCTAATAAACAAACAAACACAAAAGACACCTCACCATTCAATCAGACACTTGAACATAATTGTTAAAAACAAAATCCAACAACTTTGTCCTCTTTTCCCCGAAATCATTTTTTCTTCTTCCTAAAGTTCCTTTTCTTTGGGTATTTCTTATTGCCGTTAACATTTTCCTGAAATGCCTTGACCAGCTTGTGAGTCAACACTCCCTGCTTTGCCAGGTTGTACAACACTGCAGCATCTCCTTCCGTGACCACACTCGTGTCTTTGGATTTAATAATCCGTTTGAGATCCCCACTGAGGGGTGTGTCCCACTTGTGCGTGTCCTCACTGGACAGTTTCGTACTAATGTCAAAGTCACTTCTCTCAGGATCGGTTTCCCGTCTCTCTGATGTCTGGATCTTTCTTTCAATTTCAAAATCGTCCTTGAAGTCCGACGTGACGGTGGACATGCTCTTGCTGACTTTAAGAAGCTGGGTGATGTGGGCCACGCCTTCGTGGATGAGGACGTCCAGTTCCTTCTGCATATCCCTCACAGGCTCTGTGTCAGGGAACATGTCCGGGAAACGGTAGCTGGGAGGGAGAAAATATGTGAGAGTAGAGCTTCAAGTTAAGTCATGTTTAAATTTAACCCACTAAAGATCTACATGGTTACATCCTTAGTTCTATGTATTTGACTCCATATACTCCAAAGGCCAAAATGCGAAATAAGAAGAGCAATACATGTTTGTAACATGAACAAATTTTACCTTCACCTAATGGAGCCAGACCACCCAAAGACATGACCCTGACCCTAAAAAAACCATAACAGCTGCATGAAAGATGTGGTCTTAATGAAATTGGGGGCACGGTTGGCCCAGTCGTCTAAGGCGCCGCGATTCGCTGTGTAGAGTTGCGTCCCTTGGGCACGCCAGAAACCTATGATTGTGGGTTCGAATCCCGGTTCGCCCCGATTATGTTTCTAGGTTTGTCAGCACCATACCCGTGCTCATGGGTTTCACCAAAGCGGTAAACGTCTGAGACCTGTATCACTTCGGGCTTTCCTCCGACATTAAGCTCACATGCCGTGATATAACTGGAGTACTGTTAAAAGCGGCGTAAAACCCAACTCACTCACTCACTCTTAATGAGATTATCTTTCAGGCATGACAACAGTGCTCCAGTTAACCACCTGGCTACACCTTGTCTTAGTGATTGTGGTCTTTTCAGATGGTAACAGATATGACATCCTCATGTCTTCAAATGATTTGAGACAAAACCATTACAATTATCATGCAGAGTTTTAAATTAAAGCTTTCCCTTTTCACGCCAAAGGCTCTGGTTCGATTCTCCTCATGGGTACAATGTGTGAAGCCCGTATCTGGTGTCCCCCGCTGTGATATTGCTGGAATATTGCTATAAGCAGCGTATGACCGTACTCACTCACAACAGATTCATGTTACCTGAGCCACAAGTAGAGGTCAAGGACATCGAACACCCCCTCCAGGTGGATCAGGTCATTGATGGTGGCTGGTTGGGCAAAAGGCCAGTTGATCTGGGTGCGCAGCTTTAACAACGTGAGAGGCTCACTCCGGCTGAACTGACGAGCAAACTGTAACACAATGTTGAAACCTGTTGTAATTGTGACCTTACAACCATCTTCCGAGGCAAGCGTGTCCACTAGCCTATATTAAAGTCTAATTCCCACCTTTGACATTTCATGCCTACTTTCTGTGCTGAAATATGAGTGGACTATCGCATATATCCATAGTCCAATCAGAGTATGCTTCACCAAATCAACTTCCGTGTTCCGAAAACATGGTTGCTGCTATGGCCACAGCCATATCTACGGTCATATAGGGTAAGTCACCTTGTATGATTGCTGGGGCCCTATTCTAACTCATAATCACCATCATGCCCATGAGGACACACCTGCCTTGAGAAACATGGTACAGACGAACTGGCTTACCTACCCTGAGAAACATGGTGCAGACACATGGACACACCTAGCTTGAGAAACATGGTACAGACAAACTGGCTTACCTGCCTTGAGAAACATGGTACAGACAAACTGACTTACCTACCCTGAGAAACATGGTACAGACACATGGGCACACCTGCCTTGAGAAACATGGTACAGACACATGGACAGACCTACCTTGAGAAATATGGTACAGACACATGGACAGACCTACCTTGAGAAACATGGTACAGACACATGGACAGACCTACCTTGAGAAACATGGTACAAACTGACACACCTACCTCGAGAAACATGGTACAGACAAATGGACACATCTACCTTGAGAAACATGGTACAGACACATGGACAGACCTACCTTGAGAAACATGGTACAGACAAATGGACACCCTACCTTGAGAAACATGGTACAGACACATGGACACACCTAGCTTGAGAAACATGGTCCAGACAAATGGACACACCTACCTTGAGAAACATGGTCCAGACACATGTACACACCTACCTTGAGAAACATGGTACAGACAGATGGACACACCTGCCTTGAGAAACATGGTACAGACACATGTACACACCTACCTTGAGAAACATGGTACAGACAGATGGACACACCTGCCTTGAGAAACATGGTACAGGCAAACTGGCTCACCTACCTTGAGAAACATGGTACAGACAAACTGACACACCTACCTTGAGAAACATGGTACAGACAAATGGTTGTTTGGTGGGAATGGGAGAACAGCAGAAGACATATTTGGCTCGGAGTGGAAGGGGCACATGTTCGATCAGGTCGGCCAGAAACTTGAAGTCCTTCACATTACACAGGAAGTACTTGTCCCTGTCCAGCACAGACAGGGAGACGAAGATGTCCTGCAACCATGGAAACACAGATGTGAGTGTGGTAAACTGAGCCACAATGCCACCTGGTTGATGGGTGAATGGAAATCTGAACACACATAAAGTTGTCCCCTTGTTATATCACTATTGACACAGTATGACTGCTTCCTTGTATTGTCTAATTACTGATGAGAGGGCATATGGGCTGCCCAGTCGTCCAAAGTGCTGTTTTCACTGTGCAAAGTTGTGTCCCTTGGGCTTGCCAGAAACCTTTCATGTGGTTTCCAATTCCAGTTTGCCCCGATTATGTTTCTCGGTTTGTCAGCACTATACCCGTGCTCGTAGGTTTCAATGCATCACTTTGAGCTTTCCTCCCACATTAATCTGACATTTCGTGATACAACTTGGTATGCTGTTTAAAACAGTTTTACACCAAATTCTCTCGCTAATTACTAGGGCTGTTATATTTCACTCGCATATTCGCCATCATGATTCAGTATTTTGTTCCTTTTGAAACACGAATCATGAACATCACAATGGCATGACTTAGGAAAGAGTCACTACAGCGTGATCCCATATTTGTAATGACAGCTTTGATAGTTCTATGACTTTCCTAAGTGAGGTGAGATGAGGTGAGGTGAGGTAAGGTGAGGTGAAATGGGGTTTAACGTTGCTTCCAAGATTATTGCACTTACACAGTGACGTGTGAGTGGCTGCTTGTACTAGTCCGGACTGATGCCGATTTATAGTGCTAGCCCACTGAGATACCATGCTGCAGTTTAACATAAAATACCCCACTCAGACACAGTACCCTGACTCCGAGCTGACAAGTCCTTGTTTTAACCCCTTAATGCTGAGCACCAGACAGGGTAACAACAAGTACCAACAGGTTTTTTTGTATGACGCGACCTGGGATCGAACCACGAAAATTCCACTCTTGGGGCGGACGCTCTACCACTAGACCACAGAGGCGGTCCACTTTCCTAAGTCTATGTGGAAGTACAACAGATGCAGTGATCACTTTATGCATTGTACTCACTTAGTGACTACCTAGTGGAAGCATCATCTAATCTGGCCACTGATACTTTATGTTAAGATATTAGTTGAGAAGAAGGACATGTTTTGTTCCTTTGTTTAATGCTGCACTCAGCAATATTCCTACTATATGACGGCAGTCTAATAATAGAGCCTGAGCCAATTAATCCAGTGATTGACATCATGAGCATCCATCCACGCAATTGGGGTATGATGACATGCATCAACCAAGTGAGTGAGTGAGTGAGTTTGGTTTTATGACGCTTTTAGCAATATTCAAGCAATATCACAGCGGGGGACACCAGAAATAGGCTTCACACATTGTACCCATGTCGGGATTTGAACCCGGGTCTTGGGCGTGACGAGTGAACGCTTTAACCACTAGGCTTCCCGACCGCCCCTGCATCAACCAAGCCTGACCACCCGATCCCATTAGTCGTCACTTATGACAAGCATGGGTTACTGAAGACCAATCGTAACCCTGATCTTCACAGGGGACAAGCATGTGTTGCTGAAGACCAATTCTACAAAGTATACAAAATCACTTTTTTGTTGTTTAACGCCACACGCAGCAATATTCCAGCAATATGATGACAGTCTGTAAATAATCAAATCTGGACCAGACAATCCAGTGATTGACATCATGAGCATCAATCCATGCTATTGGGATACGATGACATGCATCAACCAAGTCAGCGAGCCTGACCACCCGGTCCCGTTAGTCACCTATTACGACAAGCATGGGTTGCTGTCGACTTTTCTGCCCCGGTTCTTCACGGGGATAAGGATACATATTGACTCTACTCACAATCAGGTTGGAGAGTGTGGCTTTAGGCAGGTGGTAGGCAAACAATTCAATCTGTTCTGCTGTCGGGTGTAAACCAGCTTGCTGTAACAGACACATCACAATCATGTTGCTTTGTCCACAACCTCCCTCAAACAGTTCACCAATGAAAAGTCAATCCGTAACACAAACGCACTTCACTACACACATAACTTAACACACACATAATGCTTCCACACAAAGGAACAACCGTAACGTAACGCTTCCACACAAAGAAATCAACCTAAACGTAATAGCTCCACACAAAGGAACAACCGTAACATAACGGCTCCACACAAAGAAATCAACCTAATCATAATGGCTCCACACAAAGGAACAACCTAAACGTAACGGCTCCACACAAAGAAATCAACCTAAACGTAATAGCTCCACACAAAGGAACAACCTAAACGTAACGGCTCCACACAAAGAAATCAACCTAAACCTAATGGCTCCACACAAAGGAACAACCTAAACGTAATAGCTCCACACAAAGAAATCAACCTAAACGTAATAGCTCCACACAAAGAAATCAACCTAAACGTAACGGCTCCACACAAAGAAATCAACCTAAACATAATGGCTCCACACAAAGGAACAACTTAAACGTAATAGCTCCACACAAAGAAATCAACCTAAACGTAATAGCTCCACACAAAGAAATCAACCTAAACGGAATAGCTCCACACAAAGAAATCAACCTAAACGTAACGGCGCCACACAAAGAAATCAACCTAAACGTAATAGCTCCACACAAAGAAATCAACCTAAACGTAATAGCTCCACACAAAGAAATCAACCTAAACGTAATAGCTCCACACAAAGAAATCAACCTAAACGTAATGGCTCCACACAAAGAAATCAACCTAAACGTAATGGCTCCACACAAAGAAATCAACCTAAACGTAATGGCTCCACACAAAGAAATCAACCTAAACGTAATGGCTCCACACAAAGAAATCAACTTAAACGTAATGGCTCCACACAAAGAAATCAACCTAAACGTAATGGCTCCACACAAAGAAATCAACCTAAACGTAATGGCTCCACACAAAGAAATCAACCTAAACGTAATAGCTCCACACAAAGAAATCAACCTAAACGTAATGGCTCCACACAAAGAAATCAACCTAAACGTAATGGCTCCACACAAAGAAATCAACCTAAACGTAATAGCTCCACACAAAGAAATCAACCTAAACGTAATAGCTCCACACAAAGAAATCAACCTAAACGTAATAGCTCCACACAAAGAAATCAACCTAAACGTAATGGCTCCACACAAAGAAATCAACCTAAACGTAATGGCTCCACACAAAGAAATCAACCTAAACGTAATGGCTCCACACAAAGAAATCAACCTAAACGTAATAGCTCCACACAAAGAAATCAACCTAAACGTAATAGCTCCACACAAAGAAATCAACCTAAACGTAATAGCTCCACACAAAGAAATCAACCTAAACGTAATAGCTCCACACAAAGAAATCAACCTACAAGTAATGGCTCCACAAAACAAATTAACCTACACAAAACAGCACAAGAAATCAACACAGAAAAAATCAAAACCTTAGCACCATGGTAAAGACACCACACAACAAATCAACCTATCTGTAACGGCTTCACACAACAAATCAACCTATCTGTAACGGCTCCACACAACAAATCAACCTACTTGTTACGGCTTCACACAACAAATCAACCTACTTGTAACGGCTCCACACAACAAATCAACCTACTTGTAACGGCTTCACACAACAAATCAACCTACTTGTAACGGCTTCACACAACAAATCAACCTACTTGTAACGGCTTCACACAACAAATCAACCTACTTGTAACGGCTTCACACAACAAATCAACCTACTTGTAACGGCTTCACACAACAAATCAACCTACTTGTTACGGCTTCACACAACAAATCAACCTACTTGTTACGGCTCCACACAACAAATCAACCTACTTGTTACGGCTCCACACAACAAATCAACCTACTTGTTACGGCTCCACACAACAAATCAACCTACTTGTAACGGCTTCACACAACAAATCAACCTACTTGTTACGGCTCCACACAACAAATCAACCTACTTGTAACGGCTCCACACAACAAATCAACCTACTTGTTACGGCTCCACACAACAAATCAACCTACTTGTAACGGCTCCACACAACAAATCAACCTACTTGTAACGGCTTCACACAACAAATCAACCTACTTGTAACGGCTTCACACAACAAATCAACCTACTTGTAACGGCTTCACACAACAAATCAACCTACTTGTAACGGCTTCACACAACAAATCAACCTACTTGTTACGGCTTCACACAACAAATCAACCTACTTGTTACGGCTCCACACAACAAATCAACCTACTTGTAACGGCTCCACACAACAAATCAACCTACTTGTTACGGCTCCACACAACAAATCAACCTACTTGTTACGGCTCCACACAACAAATCAACCTATCTGTAACGGCTTCACACAACAAATCAACCTACTTGTTACGGCTCCACACAACAAATCAACCTACTTGTTACGGCTCCACACAACAAATCAACCTACTTGTTACGGCTCCACACAACAAATCAACCTACTTGTAACGGCTCCACACAACAAATCAACCTACTTGTAACGGCTCCACACAACAAATCAACCTACTTGTAACGGCTCCACACAACAAATCAACCTACTTGTAACGGCTCCACATTCTTGCTGACTGAATCACCTAGGAGCTGCAGGTCGCCTTTCTTGAAGGTGGTTACCTCCCCTTCTTCATACGCCGTGTTGTACCTGCCCGCGCGCCCCGCTATCTGCAGCGTCTGGGACGTGCTTATCACCTTCATCTCCATCTCGCCCTCCTCGTTCATGTGCGGCTTTATCATGGTGTAGAAGATGATGCGCTTGATGGCGCTGAAGGAAAAACAGATGATGATGGATACAATAGTACATAGACAAAACCCACGAAGGTCCGGGGTAGAATAGGTCTTCAGCAACCCATGCTTTCCGTAACAGGCAACTATGCTTGTTGTAAGAGGCGACTAACGGGATCGGCTGGTCAGGCTCGCTGACTTGATTGATGCATGTCATCGTATCCGAAATTGCATGTATCGATACTCATGATGTCAATCACTGGATTGTGTAGAGTCGATTTTTTAGAGGCTGCTGTCATATAGCTGGAATATTGCTGAGTGCGGTGTTAAACAACAAACAAACAACACAGACACACAGATGATAGATACATTGGTACATAGACAAACACAGACACACAGATGATAGATACATTGGTACCTAGACAAACAACACAGACACACAGATGATAGATACATTGGTACATAGACAAACACAGACACACAGATGATAGATACATTGGTACATAGACAAACACAGACACACAGATGATAGATACATTGGTACCTAGACAAACAACACAGACACACAGATGATAGATACATTGGTACATAGACAAACAACACGGACACACAGATGATAGATACATTGGTACATAGACAAACAACACGGACACACAGATGATAGATACATTGGTACATAGACAAACAACACGGACACACAGATGATAGATACATTGGTACATAGACAAACAACACGGACACACAGATGATAGATACATTGGTACATAGACAAACAACACGGACACACAGATGATAGATACATTGGTACATAGACAAACAACACGGACACACAGATGATAGATACATTGGTACATAGACAAACAACACGGACACACAGATGATAGATACATTGGTACATAGACAAACAACACGGACACACAGATGATAGATACATTGGTACCTAGACAAACAAAAAGGTCCACACAGATGATAGATACATTGGTACATAGACAAACAACACGGACACACAGATGATAGATACATTGGTACATAGACAAACAACACAGACACACAGATGATAGATACATTGGTACCTAGACAAACAACACAGACACACAGATGATAGATACATTGGTACATAGACAAACACAGACACACAGATGATAGATACATTGGTACCTAGACAAACAACACAGACACACAGATGATAGATACATTGGTACATAGACAAACACAGACACACAGATGATAGATACATTGGTACATAGACAAACAACACGGACACACAGATGATAGATACATTGGTACATAGACAAACAACACGGACACACAGATGATAGATACATTGGTACATAGACAAACAACACGGACACACAGATGATAGATACATTGGTACATAGACAAACAACACGGACACACAGATGATAGATACATTGGTACATAGACAAACACAGACACACAGATGATAGATACATTGGTACATAGACAAACAACACAGACACACAGATGATAGATACATTGGTACATAGACAAACAACACGGACACACAGATGATAGATACATTGGTACCTAGACAAACACAGACACACAGATGATAGATACATTGGTACATAGACAAACAACACGGACACACAGATGATAGATACATTGGTACATAGACAAACAACACGGACACACAGATGATAGATACATTGGTACCTAGACAAACACAGACACACAGATGATAGATACATTGGTACATAGACAAACAACACAGACACACAGATGATAGATACATTGGTACCTAGACAAACACAGACACACAGATGATAGATACATTGGTACATAGACAAACAACACGGACACACAGATGATAGATACATTGGTACCTAGACAAACACAGACACACAGATGATAGATACATTGGTACATAGACAAACAACACAGACACACAGATGATAGATACATTGGTACATAGACAAACAACACAGACACACAGATGATAGATACATTGGTACATAGACAAACAACACAGACACACAGATGATAGATACATTGGTACCTAGACAAACACAGACACACAGATGATAGATACATTGGTACATAGACAAACACAGACACACAGATGATAGATACATTGGTACATAGACAAACAACACAGACACACAGATGATAGATACATTGGTACCTAGACAAACACAGACACACAGATGATAGATACATTGGTACCTAGACAAACACAGACACACAGATGATAGATACATTGGTACCTAGACAAACAACACAGACACACAGATGATAGATACATTGGTACCTAGACAAACACAGACACACAGATGATAGATACATTGGTACCTAGACAAACACAGACACACAGATGATAGATACATTGGTACATAGACAAACAACACAGACACACAGATGATAGATACATTGGTACCTAGACAAACACAGACACACAGATGATAGATACATTGGTACATAGACAAACAACACGGACACACAGATGATAGATACATTGGTACCTAGACAAACAACACGGACACACAGATGATAGATACATTGGTACATAGACAAACAACACGGACACACAGATGATAGATACATTGGTACATAGACAAACAACACAGACACACAGATGATAGATACATTGGTACCTAGACAAACACAGACACACAGATGATAGATACATTGGTACCTAGACAAACACAGACACACAGATGATAGATACATTGGTACATAGACAAACAACACAGACACACAGATGATAGATACATTGGTACCTAGACAAACACAGACACACAGATGATAGATACATTGGTACCTAGACAAACACAGACACACAGATGATAGATACATTGGTACCTAGACAAACAACACGGACACACAGATGATAGATACATTGGTACCTAGACAAACAAAAAGGTCCACACAGATGATAGATACATTGGTACATAGACAAACAACACAGACACACAGATGATAGATACATTGGTACCTAGACAAACACAGACACACAGATGATAGATACATTGGTACCTAGACAAACAACACAGACACACAGATGATAGATACATTGGTACCTAGACAAACACAGACACACAGATGATAGATACATTGGTACCTAGACAAACACAGACACACAGATGATAGATACATTGGTACCTAGACAAACACAGACACACAGATGATAGATACATTGGTACATAGACAAACAACACAGACACACAGATGATAGATACATTGGTACCTAGACAAACACAGACACACAGATGATAGATACATTGGTACATAGACAAACAACACGGACACACAGATGATAGATACATTGGTACCTAGACAAACAACACGGACACACAGATGATAGATACATTGGTACATAGACAAACAACACGGACACACAGATGATAGATACATTGGTACATAGACAAACAACACAGACACACAGATGATAGATACATTGGTACCTAGACAAACACAGACACACAGATGATAGATACATTGGTACCTAGACAAACACAGACACACAGATGATAGATACATTGGTACATAGACAAACAACACAGACACACAGATGATAGATACATTGGTACCTAGACAAACACAGACACACAGATGATAGATACATTGGTACCTAGACAAACACAGACACACAGATGATAGATACATTGGTACATAGACAAACAACACAGACACACAGATGATAGATACATTGATACCTAGACAAACACAGACACACAGATGATAGATACATTGGTACCTAGACAAACAACACGGACACACAGATGATAGATACATTGGTACCTAGACAAACACAGACACACAGATGATAGATACATTGGTACATAGACAAACAACACAGACACACAGATGATAGATACATTGGTACATAGACAAACACAGACACACAGATGATAGATACATTGGTACATAGACAAACAACACAGACACACAGATGATAGATACATTGGTACATAGACAAACACAGACACACAGATGATAGATACATTGGTACATAGACAAACAACACAGACACACAGATGATAGATACATTGGTACATAGACAAACACAGACACACAGATGATAGATACATTGGTACATAGACAAACAACACAGACACACAGATGATAGATACATTGGTACATAGACAAACACAGACACACAGATGATAGATACATTGGTACATAGACAAACAACACAGACACACAGATGATAGATACATTGGTACCTAGACAAACAACACAGACACACAGATGATAGATACATTGGTACCTAGACAAACACAGACACACAGATGATAGATACATTGGTACCTAGACAAACAACACAGACACACAGATGATAGATACATTGGTACCTAGACAAACAACACAGACACACAGATGATAGATACATTGGTACATAGACAAACAACACAGACACACAGATGATAGATACATTGGTACCTAGACAAACAACACAGACACACAGATGATAGATACATTGGTACCTAGACAAACACAGACACACAGATGATAGATACATTGGTACCTAGACAAACAACACAGACACACAGATGATAGATACATTGGTACCTAGACAAACAACACAGACACACAGATGATAGATACATTGGTACCTAGACAAACAACACAGACACACAGATGATAGATACATTGGTACCTAGACAAACACAGACACACAGATGATAGATACATTGGTACCTAGACAAACACAGACACACAGATGATAGATACATTGGTACATAGACAAACAACACAGACACACAGATGATAGATACATTGGTACCTAGACAAACACAGACACACAGATGATAGATACATTGATACCTAGACAAACACAGACACACAGATGATAGATACATTGGTACCTAGACAAACAACACGGACACACAGATGATAGATACATTGGTACCTAGACAAACACAGACACACAGATGATAGATACATTGGTACATAGACAAACAACACAGACACACAGATGATAGATACATTGGTACCTAGACAAACACAGACAC
Source organism: Haliotis rufescens (assembly GCF_023055435.1). Lineage (NCBI taxonomy): Eukaryota > Metazoa > Mollusca > Gastropoda > Lepetellida > Haliotidae > Haliotis > Haliotis rufescens. Next base: position 73,593 of record NW_025964390.1, read on the forward strand.
ACAGATGATAGATACATTGGTACATAGACAAACAACACAGACACACAGATGATAGATACATTGGTACATAGACAAACACAGACACACAGATGATAGATACATTGGTACATAGACAAACAACACAGACACACAGATGATAGATACATTGGTACATAGACAAACACAGACACACAGATGATAGATACATTGGTACATAGACAAACAACACAGACACACAGATGATAGATACATTGGTACATAGACAAACACAGACACACAGATGATAGATACATTGGTACATAGACAAACAACACAGACACACAGATGATAGATACATTGGTACCTAGACAAACAACACAGACACACAGATGATAGATACATTGGTACCTAGACAAACACAGACACACAGATGATAGATACATTGGTACCTAGACAAACAACACAGACACACAGATGATAGATACATTGGTACCTAGACAAACAACACAGACACACAGATGATAGATACATTGGTACATAGACAAACAACACAGACACACAGATGATAGATACATTGGTACCTAGACAAACAACACAGACACACAGATGATAGATACATTGGTACCTAGACAAACACAGACACACAGATGATAGATACATTGGTACCTAGACAAACAACACAGACACACAGATGATAGATACATTGGTACCTAGACAAACAACACAGACACACAGATGATAGATACATTGGTACCTAGACAAACACAGACACACAGATGATAGATACATTGGTACCTAGACAAACAACACAGACACACAGATGATAGATACATTGGTACCTAGACAAACAACACAGACACACAGATGATAGATACATTGGTACCTAGACAAACACAGACACACAGATGATAGATACATTGGTACCTAGACAAACAACACAGACACACAGATGATAGATACATTGGTACATAGACAAACACAGACACACAGATGATAGATACATTGGTACATAGACAAACAACACGGACACACAGATGATAGATACATTGGTACCTAGACAAACACAGACACACAGATGATAGATACATTGGTACCTAGACAAACAACACAGACACACAGATGATAGATACATTGGTACATAGACAAACACAGACACACAGATGATAGATACATTGGTACATAGACAAACAACACGGACACACAGATGATAGATACATTGGTACATAGACAAACAACACGGACACACAGATGATAGATACATTGGTACATAGACAAACAACACAGACACACAGATGATAGATACATTGGTACCTAGACAAACAACACAGACACACAGATGATAGATACATTGGTACATAGACAAACAACACGGACACACAGATGATAGATACATTGGTACATAGACAAACAACACGGACACACAGATGATAGATACATTGGTACATAGACAAACAACACAGACACACAGATGATAGATACATTGGTACCTAGACAAACAACACAGACACACAGATGATAGATACATTGGTACATAGACAAACAACACGGACACACAGATGATAGATACATTGGTACATAGACAAACAACACAGACACACAGATGATAGATACATTGGTACATAGACAAACAACACAGACACACAGATGATAGATACATTGGTACATAGACAAACAACACGGACACACAGATGATAGATACATTGGTACATAGACAAACAACACGGACACACAGATGATAGATACATTGGTACATAGACAAACAACACGGACACACAGATGATAGATACATTGGTACATAGACAAACAACACGGACACACAGATGATAGATACATTGGTACATAGACAAACAACACGGACACACAGATGATAGATACATTGGTACATAGACAAACACAGAGGTCCACACAGATGATAGATACATTGGTACATAGACAAACAACACAGACACACAGATGATAGATACATTGGTACATAGACAAACAACACAGACACACAGATGATAGATACATTGGTACATAGACAAACAACACGGACACACAGATGATAGATACATTGGTACATAGACAAACAACACGGACACACAGATGATAGATACATTGGTACATAGACAAACAACACGGACACACAGATGATAGATACATTGGTACATAGACAAACAACACGGACACACAGATGATAGATACATTGGTACATAGACAAACAACACGGACACACAGATGATAGATACATTGGTACATAGACAAACAACACGGACACACAGATGATAGATACATTGGTACATAGACAAACAACACGGACACACAGATGATAGATACATTGGTACATAGACAAACAACACGGACACACAGATGATAGATACATTGGTACATAGACAAACAACACGGACACACAGATGATAGATACATTGGTACCTAGACAAGCACAGAGGTCCACACAGAGTAACATAACCTTCAACTTCCATATGGAAACATATTCATCACAAAAATTGATAACAATACTCGTAAATACAAAATTACTGACACTTCATCTTATCTCGGCAACTTTTATAAACAAAACAACGAGAATAAAACGCCAGATTTGTTTTTTGTCTTACATATTCTCTAATGCCAGCCTACACTCAGAACTAACCAAGCACCAAGCAATCTTTTGTTGTGATAGAACACTGTAGCACTTCAAATAACAGTCACGTTTTTCAATTTCAACCCACTACTATTGTGTAGTCACCAGAGTTATGTTTGGCATTCAGGACAATATATGTGCAAGAAATGCATTTAGTATCCCAAACTGGTCTCCGGAGGCATCAGGAGGCATCGCCTGTGTGAGATCAAATGATCTTTCCTAGGAGATATCGCTTCAATGATATTGTATCACAATGCTTTGCAGACCACTGTGATGGCATCGGTTACCATGACAACACAATCAAATGACATCACTAATCTCTGCTACTGAAGCTGTTAGCAGTACTTTTTACACTTGAGACACTGCTTATTACTGTCTACAAACTGAAACAGTTTGAAGAGTGTTGTTGGATGACAAGAGTATGGTCCCTTTACCAAATTCCCAGAATGCAACTCACAGATTGAGGCCCATCCCTATGGCATCGGTGGCAACCATTATGTTACAGGGGTCATCAGGGTCATTGAACTTCTTGGACTGCGCCAGCTTGGTTCCTGATGGTATAAAACGGTTCAGGGAGTTAGCTTGGGGTTTTATTTTTTTACACATAAGTTAACAAAAACTAATTAAACAAAAAAAAATGGAAAGAAGACAAAAATAGAATGACTTGTCCATATTTTTATAGCCAATTTGGTTTCACAATTACAGGGGTAGTGTTGTCCAAGGAATGTGTTAGCAATAAAATTCTTCACAAGGCAAATAAAAATCAAGTTTCCACCCTTGTCGAACTAGTCAGAAATTTCTGGGTTTGATCATAGCGCCACCTTTTGCTATTACTGATAATGCATTTACTTCAAACAAAATGGTGGCGCCCAGTGAAGACAATCTGATCTATAATCAAGATCTATAGTGTAATAAAACGGGTCTTACTTCGCGAAGTGCATATAATCATGTGAGCACCTTGATTAAGAACATGAAAAAAGTTTGAATATATCTGTTGACGCTAAGTTGACAGTACACATGTTTTATCCTGTAATCATCTGAAATCTGCACGACAGTTTACGAACCGGATGTTGATTTCATTATGCGATTTGACATGGACCATGCGTAGACTTGTTAGTCCAGCCAAAATATAACTCCATAATTCCAGCCTAGTTTGGCAAGGGTGGAAACTGGACTTTTATAGTTAGTTAACTCCCTTGCCTCAAGAAGATGAGACAAGCCAGTCATTGACAGTAGTGGTCTGACCACTAGCACTATCTCACCTGGAGGAAGTCCTCCATAGATCACGGCACATTCCTTATTTCGCATCTCCAGCTGTCGACTGACGTGATAGATGTCGTTCTTCTTGAAACACACTATACAATCTCCTGGTAGGACATTGTCAAAAGATTCTGAAACAAAGAATAAACGGCATGACACATCATATTACAAGCCATGTATATGAGCCTACATTAGGGCCACAAGATGCACAATGTGCATCAGTGAGTGAGTGAGTGAGTGAGTGAGTGAGTGAGTGAGTGTGTGAGTGAGTGAGTGAGTGAGTGAGCGTGTGAGTGAGTGAGTGAGTGAGTGAGTGTGTGAGTGAGTGAGCGTGTGAGTGAGTGAGTGAGTGAGTGAGTGAGCGTGTGAGTGAGTGAGTGAGTGAGTGAGTGAGTGAGTGAGTGAGTGAGTGAGTGAGTGAGTGGTGAGTGGGTGAGCATGTGAGTGAGTGAGTGAGTGAGTGAGTGAGTGAGTGAGTGAGGAAAGCTGAAGTGAAGCGAATCACTCTGGGCTGCTAACCTATAATCACAGGATTCTGGCATCAGGTGATGAAGCAGTAAGCAAATGATGAAGGAGTAAGTGCACACACTGAAACGTTGTGTTCCTCATAAAGAAGTTGACATCCATAAACTTTCTTCCTTATGTGCATCACTCTAAAATGCCTTTCAAAGTGAGTGAGTGAGTGAGTGAGTGAGTGAGTGAGTTGGGTTTAACGCCACTTTTAACAGTATTCCAGTTTTATCACGGCATGTCAGCTTTATTTGGGAGGAAAGCCCGAAGTGATGCAGGTCTCAGACGTTTACCACTTCGGTGAAACCCACGAGCAGGGGTATGGTGGTGACAAACCTAGAAACATAATCGGGGCGAACCAGGATTCGAACCCACAATCATAGGTTTCTGGTGCACCCAAGGGACGCAACTCTGCACAACGAATTGTGGCGCCTTAGACGACTGGGCCACCCGTCCCCCGCCTTTGAAAGACTTGAATGATCACTAAGTCCTGAATCTAAATCAATATATCACACATTTACAAAAAACATTAGCCGAGTTTACAGATTCTGCTGATCTTAAAACGAAAAGTGGAACAAAATTCATAAGTATAACCTGAAAAGCACTACTAGTATTAAATGTTTTATTTGGCTGAATAAAACCCACAATAAGAATTGTGCATCCATGAGGTTAAACAGGGCTGACAAGACAAGCGTAACGAACACAGCACAAATGGCAAAGATAACAAAATCTGAAATATCTGTAATAACATATTTTGTTCACCTGGTACAGAGTAATATTTGCACATAAAATTCCAGAATCAAGAAATAGAGTCTGGCCTTAACTTGACTGCATTGGCAAAATTCTATTCTTAGGTTTAAATATAACCTGAAAATGTTTTATTTTGCTGAATAAATACCACAAAAAGAATTGTGCATCCAAGAGGTTAAACAAGGCTGACTAGCCAAGCTTAACTAACACTGCTCCTGCTGCTCACGTGGTGAAGGAGATGTCTGATAGGTATTCAATAAACTATTTCTTTCTCAGGATACGTAACAAAGTTTGCACAAAAAGTTCAGAATCAAGAAATAAACTACAGTCGGCCTAAATTGTAAACATACCAACGGGTTTATTGGTGTAGGTGAGGGTGGTCAACCTTTTGTACTGCTTCACCTGCAAACACAAAGACACTTCAGGTAAAATATACGCAGTTTATGGGAGTGTTGAGGACTGGTCACTTATTCTAGAGGTTAAAGGGGGTGGGTGGTGGTAGTGAGACGTGGTTTGGGGGAAGGGGGAAGGACAAAATGACAGTTCTATTTTTTTATAAATAAAAAGTGTATGAATTTGAATGTTTTTTGGGGCTGGTCATTTATTATAGGGGGTGGGGGTGTGGGGTGCGGGGTGTGTGTGTGGGTGTGTGTGTGTGTGGGGGGGGGTGGGTGGGTGGGGATGGGGTGTGTGGTGGGAGTGGGGTGTGTGTGAGGGGGAGGGGGGTGTTTGTGTGTGTGTATGTGTGTGTGTCATGAAAACAATGTTACATGTATTTGGAAGCAGGGGGCATGAAATTTGTTTTTTTATTACCAGTCCCTTAATTGTGTTATTCAATGCACCTCCTTGACAGGGGAGAAACAGCAGATAAGCCAGCTTGGGTGGATGATCAAGAACTTACTGATAAGAGACAAATGTGATTTTCTCCTTAGCTGTCCTGCAAACAAAGACAGTCAATGTTAGCACTCACCACTCACATGCCTTGCTTCTACAGTCCCAAATCAAAGTGATTTTCCTGCAGTTAGCAAAAGCAAAGAAAGCTGCTTTGTGCAAACAAGATCCAAAACAAAATTATCTGAGTTTTATCAACAGAACTTTGTAATTGGTTTGAATTATTTCTGCTTGAAACCAAAGATATATATATATCTATATATGTTTTTGTTGAAACATATCAACCAATCAGAAGTCTTATCTCTGACCAGCCTGAGTCTTACATCTGACTCCGGTCAGTATTGCTGAGTCTTGACCAATCAGGAGCCTTCATCTATCACCAGTCTGAGTTACATTTGACACAGGTCAGTGTTGGAAAGTCATCTTCACAACAATGTCCATCTTAACTGACAGTGCCTCAAGTGTGTTCCCTGCTGAAGTGGTGAGAAACATCAACAGACTGTCCGACTTCAACCTGATCTCCTGGACTATCGAGGAAGGCACTCAAGAGGCAACTATCTCCTTGACTTTCAACAAAGACTTGTCCAGCAGTACAACTCCAACCAGTGTCTGGCATGAAGCTCCTGTAGATGTGGATGCACCTCAAACACACAGAGCAGCAGTGGACCTCAGCCCTGGCAAACCACTGAGGTTGACGGTCATGCACATAAAGGATCAACCAACTGGCCAGCTAGGAAAGCCTGTGAGTGACAGAGTGACGACTGTTGAAAGTAGAAAAGTATGTACATCTTCGCTGAAAGAAAATATGGATGAAGGTCAGACTGAAAAGAAGCCTACCTCCGATCCTACTCCACAACTAATCCAGTCCAAGTCGGAGCAGTCACAGGTGATTATAATCAAGGATGACCCTGTCACCCCAAGGCCTCTGAAAGTTGAAATCAATGAACCTGTTTCCACTTCAACCTGTGAAACTAAAGCACTAAGCTGTACATCAGCTAATGTGCCATCAAACAGTTCTCATCCATCAGACTCTGTCTCAAAGAAGAGTAAAAGGTTGCAAGAGGTCAAGAACAAAATGGGAGATAACTCCAAAGACAACAAAGAAAATGTTGATCCAAATTGTCAGAGAGCTAAAATGACCACTCAAGTCAACAGTTCAAAGAAAACTGTATGTAATACAGCACAAAAAGACAAACTGTCGAGAGCAGACGCCAACAAAATGGGTTTGCAGAAGCAACATGAAAAAAAGAACAGCAAATCAAAGAGAAGAGACAAGACACAACCAAAGAAGCAGGCTGATGAACACAATGGACAGCCTGGCAAATCATCCACATCTGATCCCAGCATACGTGAACCAAAACAGAAAAGGCCCAAATCCCCCAAAGATGGATGGATGAAGGGGACCAGAAGAGATTCATCCTCCGCAGGAACAGTCGGATACTATTTGGACATGGCATACTGGAACATTGACTCTGAACCAAAGAGGATTCTTAAATATGACTGCACATATAGTATCAAAGATGACAAATATGATGCCAGCTTCTTCACTATCAGATATTCCTGGCCAGGAGTGGCAAGGGTGAGAGAGACACTAGGAGAGCTTGTTGATCTAGATTGGCTTCAGAGGAATGCTGCCTACATGCCACGTTATACATGTCGACAGGTCACATACAGGTTCATAAAGAGAACATTTTCATGCTGCAACAGGAACGAGGTAATTCCTGAAGAAATGGGAAGAATCCTTGCTGAACTCCTTGCATGATCTCTTGAGAATATTGTGGCCTGATGTAATAAGACTTTCTAATGTAAGTTCATACTGTCAATTAATAATAGACCTTTTTTGTTAGAAACATTTTATTCAATATTTTTTTATAGAATTTCATGGTCAAAATGAAAACAAGGGGCAAATTTAACATGAAGGTAAACATTAAAAGCATTTTTTCCAAGAATTTTTTTTTTTTTATGAGAAAACATTTTTTTTTAAATTTTGGGATTGCTTGTTCAGGGTGCAAACACATCTTTTTTTTAATCATCATGTTAACATACAAAAGTTTATGCATGTCATCGATCCCAACAGCTTGGATCAATGCTCATGATATCAATCACTAGATTGCCTGGTCCAGACCTGATTATTTACAGACTGCTACAATATTGCTGAGTGCGTCTTTAAACAATACACAAAACAAAACACCATACATATTGTACCATGACTAAGTCCAATGTAGTGCTAATAAACATGACTACAGCATTGTCTGCTTTTGTTCTTATTACGACTGAATTGGGTTTAGTATTTATGGCATCACAGCATGCAAGGGATGCAGGCCTCGATTTAAAGTGCTTGACTTCAACTGGCCCCATGTGCATTAAACCTAGTTGCAGCAGACAAAACCAGGTTGCACCCTGGTCCCATTCATCACCACTCACCCCTTTCCGTAACCTGCAAGAAGACTAGCCCCACTATCGATGAATGTTATGTGTGAAAATACGACAAACCAGTCAGAATGCACGTATGATTTCAAAGTCTTCAGTCAAAGAATCCCCCAGAAACAATTTTCGATTTCTCATGTGTCTTGCATTCTAAAATATACCCAAGACACAGTTAAATGTGTTCAATCATACTGTATAATCCCGCAAGTCCTGATGTGCTTTAAATTGCATCTGAAATATATATAATATATGGGGAAATATATGTGAACAATTACGCAACGAGTTGACAATTGTTTTAGGTATGCCCGTTTGCGCTAAGACGGAACCCGGTCACAAAAATGGCCATGAGAGGGGCACGAGTCGCTATTCGGCTTGTCCCGGAATAACACAAGTTGGTCAAAAATGACCCTTGTCCCATAAACTTATTAAAGTTGAAATATATATGTATAAACTACAATCTCAGATCTGTGATGACTGTTTCATGATACAAGTACCCACATATTGATGATGTCAAGCCCAAGAAAGCATGATAAAGTACACATAGCACAGTGATTACTGATGTAGTCATTCGTCACCACTCGCCCCCCTCCGTAACCTGTAAGAAAACTCGTCCCCCTTTCGATGAATGTTATGTGCATAATTCCGACAAACCAATCAGAATGTGTGTGTGACTTCCGGTACTTCGGACAAAGAATCCCTCAGGAATTTTTTTTGTTTTTACATATGTTAAATGTTAATGTGTTCAATCATTCTGTATGATATTCTAAGCCCCGATGTGTTTTCAATGGCATCTGGAATATATACCATATATGGGGGAAATACATGTGAATTAAGCAACGGTATGACAATTCCTTTAGCTATACCTGTTTGGGCTTAGACGTAACCCAGTCGCAAAAATGGCTATGTGAGGGGCATGAATCGCTATAAGGCATCCCGGTTTAACACAAGTTGATCGCATCAAAGATTATTGCACTAATATAGCGACGTTCATGCACGTGTGTGTGTGGCTGCTTGTGATGCCGATTTTTAGTGCTAGCCCACTGAGATACCATGCCGCAGGTTAACATGAATACCCCACTCAGACACAGTATACTGACCCCGAGCCAACAAGTCCTTGTTTTAGCCCCATAATGCCGAGCACCAGACAGGGTTACAACAAATACCACCTATTAACGTCTTTGGTATGACACGGATCAGGGATCGAACCCTGGGCCTTCCGTAATCTGTGCGGACGCTCTACCACTGGACCACAGAGGCGGTCCAGCCCTGCTTTGGTGAAACCCACAAGCATGGGTTGTCATTGTAAAACCTTGAAACATCAGGGTGAGGTCAGATAATCTGGGACTTGAATCTACAATCATAAGTAGTATAGACGATGGGTGTACTGGCTCACCCCACCCTGGACCAGGTCTAGCCCCTGAAACCTGAAATGTCTCAATACAAGAGATTAAAATTTATAAAAGAAACAAAAATGAGTTTGTTTTTAAATTTTAAGGGGGAAATGGTTATGTTTTTTCAGCAAACTTTTGTCAATGTTACTGTAGAACTTTGGTAATTTTACTGCAGAATTTTTATAATTTCAACACAGAAATGGCCAGTAAATGTTATCATAGCTATGTCTCCATTACGTGTATCATATGAAATTCAATTCTGTTTAAACCAACTACGTTGAAAAAAAAACATGCAAAAACTACAACCTGCTCTTGCAGCTAGAAAGCCTTAACAAAGCCTACATACACACAAATAGAGAGAGAGCTGTCAATCAATCTGTCAATCACATCAGCTTGTGGGACAAGCTTGGACAAGACTTTTTGTGGCAACAGCCTGGACCTTGCATAAGTCAAACAAAGGCAAAACTTGACCAGCTTCCAAGCTGACTGACGGTCAGTGCTACTGTCAAGATATCCTATACTGTGTCAAAATTCAATAATAACACAAATAATTTCACAGGCCACCTTTTTACAAATTATTTATCAAATATAAACAGAATTCAACAGTTAGAAAGTTCTTGTCATATAACATGATATAAGATGCAACTTACACATGAAAGATGTTAGCCAATGAAAACTCTGCAATTTTATCCAATCATTTGCTATGTGAAAAATATCAGCCAATCAGAAACCTTCACTTCCAACACCAAGCCTTGAGTTTGACAAGTCAGCCAGATTTGTTTTGACATCACCACAGCAATGTCTATCCTTGTTGACAAGTCCTACAATGTGCTGCCTGATGACATTGTGTGGAATATCACCAGACTGTCAAAGTTTAACCTGGTTTCCTGGAAAATTAATGAGGGAGCCAAAGAGGCCAGCATCTTGATGTCTTTTGACAAAACTGTGCTAAATGCAAAATATTCTCAAACACTGAAGAGTAGATATAAAAGTTTCAAGTCTTCAATAACTGAAACAAGTTGTTTGAAGAAATTGGAGGAGGCACCGCTGCAATTTGACCCTTACAGTCCTCTAAAGTCCCCTGTTGTGCAATTGGAAGTCAAGGACAGAAGCAAGCAGAAAGATTCCATGTATGAAGAAGTGAAAAAGGAAGGCCCACATCTTCAAGCAGATATGATAAACAAGATGGCCGACAGTCAGTCTCCAGCGTCTGATACTGACCCTAATGCTGGATCAGAGTCAATGACAAAGCAAACCCCAGGCACTGAAGAAACATCAAGTGAAGAGATTACTCTCAAGCAAGAGCCTGCATCGCCATCATCTCTCAAGATTCATATCAAGAAGGAATATGACCCCAAATCATTGGACTGTATGTTAGACGGTGTCACGACTGAACCTTCCCCTTCACTGGAGCAGACGCGTGATCAGAAGGATGATTGTTGTGATTCTGATAAAGAAAACAATAATGAAAAGTGGCCAAGAGAAAAGGTGTCTTTCCAATTCAAGCCCAACACGGCATGCACACTGGTGAAAGCCAAGACAAATAAAACAGATCCTGTAAGTAGCAAGGGGTCTACTAAGCCGTCTTATAAACAGTCACAAATCAACATCCCCAAAGACATGGATGGTCAGAAAGAAGTGGAATCAGCCATTCCAAGTGTTACAAAGACCACAGAAGAGACCCTGATCAAACAGATACCCTCGTCCACTGACCACTTGACCACATGCCTCGCCAAACTGACCATGAATCCCGCTGACCACTTGACCAAAAGGGTAGTAAAAGATACAAGTGATTCAGATAAAGTTTCTAAAAAGTCGGACTCAAAACGAGACAAGGCAGCAAGGTACAAAGAAACAGTGAAATACTTTCTTGACAAAATCGAGAGGAACATCGACTACCAGCCAAAGAGAATGGAGAAGTATGACATCACATACAGCATCAAGGACAGCGACGATGAAACCGCCTTCTACATCAAGTACACCAAGGAAAGGAAGAACAGTTCACCAACAATAATTGAGCCGGTTTCATTAAACTGGCTGTACACCAATGCTAAAATAATACCCCTTTATACGTGTAGACAGGCAACATACAGAGTTCTCAAGAGAGACTTTGCTGGCTGCGATCCCAGTGACATTGTCCCCCGAGAAAAGAGAAAAGTCATCAAAGCGCTACTTGACTGACAACTTGTCTTGCTGTATATAAATTATTATAACAGGTTTCAGCGAGTATCAGTTATCATGTGATATTTGTGTAACCGAGTAAAATTATGTTGGTCAAATTCAAATACATGTATTGTTGATGATAGACACAGTTGCCTTTCTTGCAGTGTGCCTTTTCTCTTTGTGAGAAACAAAAATATTTTGTTTTTAAACAAAACATCGCATTTGGTAATAAATTTTGCAATGATTCATTTGTTGTTTTTTTCAGGAGAGTGTGTGAGTGAGTTGGGTTTAACACCGCCTTGACAGCATTCCAGTTATATCACGGTGTGTGAGCTTAATGTGGGAGAAAAGCCTTTAAGTGATGCAGGTCTCAGACGTTTACCACTTTGGTGAAACCGACGAGTACAGGCATCGTGGTGACTAACCTAGAAACATCACTGGAGGAACCAGGATTTGAATCCACGACCATGGGTTTCTAGCGTTCCCAAAGGACGCATCTCTGCACAGTAAATTGTGTAATTTGTGTCACCAGTGCGATCTTTTTCAAAAGAAGTATCCAAATATCGAGTAACATTTAAAAAAAGTAACTATTATGACCTTTGAAATTTGGTGTAAATCTGTCAGTGCACATATTAAATGTTGCCAGTCCACCATAGGTTACACGTACCTCCATCTCGTCTCCCGTGGCTAACGTCATCTCCCTCACCAGGTCGATGGCCGTCCCCTCCCCACACAGGTGGATCTCGTCTGCGTTCAGTCCCAGGAGCGCCCGCGTCCACGCCCAGCCTCGGACAGGGTCCCCCATCATCTGTATCTCATCAATAACTGCCACTTCGTCTGTAAGGAGATTAGGGATGTCATCGTATACAGCGATATCGATGTATTGATAAATTTGTAGTATCGATTCTGTATCAGTACAAATTTAAGAATATTAATACTAAATTAATAATTCAATGCCACAGAAATGTTTATATTTATAGTGAGATGGGTTTAGTGCCGCTTTTAACAGTATTCCAGTTATATCACGGCGTGTCAGCTTAATGTGGGAGGAAAGCCCGAAGTGATACAGGTCTAAGACGTTTACCACTTCGGTGAAACCCACGAGCACGGGTATGGTGCTGACAAACCTAGAAACATAATCGGGGCGAACCGGGATTCGAACCCACAATCATAGGTTTCTGGCGTGCCTAAGGGACGCAACTCTGCACAGCGAATCGCGGCGCCTTAGACGACCGGGCCACCCGTGCCCCCTTTTATATTTATAAGATAACAATGATTTACATGGACAATGAAAACCCGCTAATTCAATTTTAAACATTTACAGGATCAGCCTTGCTCATATGTAGCACTGTGTTATAATTCCAGATCTATATCGCTCCGTTTTTACCTATATACACATACAGAATAATTAATTTTATTATTAATCAATATATCGTGTCATGTTTTAGTCGATATATCAGTACTAAAATATCCAATGAATAACCCTAAAGGAGATATGTCCTTACTGTCGGCTATGTCATGTAGAGCAGGCGACCCTGAATGAATCAAACAGTCTAAATGTGTGGGGGAAAACAGTGAAGAGAGACAGTAGGATCAGAGTCAATGATTGTGTTCTTTGTATGTCATCATATCTGGTGTCTTGAGAAGATTCCAGGTAGGAATAGGTCTTCTGCAACCCATGCTTGTAGTAAGAGGCGACTAATGGGATCGGGTGGTCAGGCTCGCTGACTTCGTCGATGGATTTAATCCCATCCTATCTGTGTAGCTTGATGCTCATGATGTCAATCACTGGATCATCTGGATTTATAGACTGTCATCTTATAGTTGATATATTGCTGAGTGCGGAGTTAAACAGCAAATAAAACTCTGTTTTTATTCAATGCAAAGCACAGCATCTCTCATCCATTGGCACCCACTCTTGAAGTCAGTATTTTCTTTTTACTCCAAAAAGACTTCAAACCGTCTAGAAAGGTTACACTTGAGCTTGATGCTCATGATGTCAATCACTGGATCGTCTGATCCAGACTCGATTATTTACAGGCTGCCATCGTATAGCTGGAATATTGCTGAGTGCAGCATCAAAACAACAAACAAACAAACCCAGACAGTGTGGGATGCGGCTCATAATATCAACCATTGGTTTGTCTGGTCCGGATTACTTACAGACCATGAATAGTATTCGGGGGGCGGTTGGGTAGCCTAGTGGTTAAAGCGTTCGCTCGTCACGCCGAAGACCCGGGTTCGATTCCCGACATGGGTACAATGTGTGAAGCCCATTTCTGGTGTCCCCCGCCGTGATATTGCTGGAATATTGCTAAAAGCGGCGTAAAACCATACTCAGTCACTGAATAGTATTCGGAGTATTGGCAACTGCGGTGTAAAATAACAAACACAAACACAAGAGCGTAAGTGTAGCAAGCCAGTCATTTCCAAACATGAAAATGTTTTTCCTCTTACCATGGTAATGTTTCGCCCATCAACGTTTAATACACAGCCACCATTGTAACCATCCAATCACCATTTCATTTTCCCTGCTCCCATTATTTAATTGACAGATTATTTTAACAAGTACTGTAGGTTCTGTCTGAATGCCTGCATGACATCAAGAGCTGGTCTACATACAGGGTGTGGCTAGAAAGGCCATCTCCACGGTGCACGCCACATGATTGGCAGGGGTGTCCTCGCTGATGGCGTATCTCTTCTCCTCCCCCGTCACCATGTCACACGGCGTACCCTGAAACACACAGTAACACAGGTGCATCACACGTGCATCACACGTACATCACGGTAGAGTCACACTAAACATAGGTTTTAAGTAAGTTAATATTGTACTGTCAACGAGTTTGGGTGAATAATTGTTGAGGTGAGTGAAGACTTGGTGGAGGTGTTCGATGTCAGGTTTGGGGTCTGTTGTCATCTCATAACCTACTCACGTTAATCTCTCTCATGTATGCAATTGTAGCTACTGTTAATCCTCCACCTGCTGTATATATTCTGTACCATGTTCATTATTCAGCCTTGCTTGACAACGGTATAAGGATATATACAGAAATGTCACCTTTACAGTTAAAAACGAAGTTGTTACCCATAAATTATCTCTACTTTGAATCCTTGACAGGACTGAATTTTTTTATCGCAACATTAAACCCAACTCACTCACTCACTCACTCTATTCATGTTATTTCAAGACAACATCGAGACATGATGACTATGACTCACAGCTTCACTGCTCTTGTGGAACACCTCGGACACCAGCAGTTTGAGAGGTCCGCAGTAAATGCCGGACTTGGCCGTCAGGTACCTCTGCAGGGCGTGGTAGGTCTTCCCGCTGTTGGTGGGACCCTCGTGGTAGATGATCTTACGCTGTTTTGTCCGGGCTTCGGGGTACCTGGCAGTTAGAGATCAAACAACAGACTATCATGTGACCTCTTTAATGTGAAGGTTGGAGACGAGTGAATATATGTCAAGTCACTAATGGTGTAATGATACGATGGGGTTGCGGCATGATTCATATCCCGATATGATGGGTGCAATACAATTCATATCCTGAGACAGTATTTTCATTTATTAAGCTCATATTCTTTCTTTCGAAGGTGAATCACAACCCTGAATCATTTGTTTTTAAATTTCAGAGATCTAAGATGGGATATTGTACGGCAGAAACATCTAGGCTAGAGGGCACTGTAAATGTTATGCTATTTATAGCCAGCCGGGAAATGCAATAAGCAGGCTGTTGAACAGTTTCTGTTTCTACAGGAGTTGCAAATTGATGTATTGCATTGTTGGCCACATATCACAATAAAATACTGTATGACCGTATCGTTACATCACTACAACTCATCAGGTCCTCCGTCTGACCTGACCAATGAGCTCACCAGTTTGCCGGTTGGCGCAGATCGCTGATTTTCTTCAGATCCTCCATGCAGTCAAGGTGGGGGAAGACAATCCGCGCGTGATCCAAGAAATACGGAAATAAATCATCAACATGGCCTGAAAACAAACCCGATCTGTCAGAAGTCTGCCCACAAAGTATAGATCTTGACAAAATCAGAAAAAGATGATACTCATATAAAAATATCATATCTAAAATAAAAACAATTTTAGTTTATTTGATTTTCCAAACACTGTTAACTTGTAAATAATATATCATATACATTGAAAACACCATACAACATGTACAAAGAGAACAAAACATTACTCTAAATTTCTTCCAACTCGTTTATCCAGTGTATAGTATTCCATTCCATTTTCATAAACACCACAGCTTCATTAGTCTGGTTCATCACGATGCTAACATCAGATGGCCAATCAAATTACCACGGTTCTGTCATGATGGAAACAAACGGCCATGTCAAAATTAGATCTATGCCAAACTCTCAGAAGAGTCAATGTGATTGGTTGTTGATTTCAAGTTCATGTTTGAGAGAAATCCTGTGACAAAGTCAGTTATAAGATAGTTGGAGTTTTGTGGAGTCTAATCCGAAATGAAGCTTTGGTGGTGAAATGGTCCCAATGAGTATTTATCATAATCGATTGGGAACATAACACACTGTATAAATGAGAATGAACTTTCTAAACAGCTAATCAGTATCAAGCCTTCTAAATTTGTGAAGCATTTACACAAGTGTATCTGATTTCTGTTTCATGAAAACGAACAATAAGGGCAGTTCTGAATGCAAAGTAATAAATGCGCTATAAAATTGTTGTGGAAATATTTTATGTATCCTGCCGTTTCAAAGCACCATAGTGTATACTACATAATCCAAATAAAACATATATTGAGCTACATAAATTCATATTTATTTCCTCATACCCAAGCTCATTTGTTTGCAGAAAAATCTGTAACCATATAATAAAGTAGCAGTGTCAATCCATGCATTCAGCACACATTCATAACGAGCAGCCATTGTGACCACACGATCCCAATTTTAGTTGCCTCTTACATCAAGCATGGGGTACATGAGATCTATTCTGCCCTCTAAAGCCATAGGGTCAGGATTAGGTGAAAATATGTCTATGTAAAAAACACAGTGTGCTCTCACTACTGTGAGAAATGAACGTGTTTGTGATTTATATCCTACCAGCACCCTGTGAAATATCACTGAAGACGATGTGCAGATCGACGGGCAGTGTCTCCGACTCCACACAGAAGCTTCGGAAACTGACGTAGGATGTGTGAAACAACCGGTCTGCAAGAAAGAACAGACAGCGGTTTCAGAGCTCGCGAAACACAGGATTGGAAAACAATTGTGCATTCATGCATTTGAACCTTTTTTTTTATTTGTAACTAGATGACCAGAAAAAGGAGAACAGTAAATGTTAAACAGAAGGACATTTCTTAAACAAGAAAGCAAAATGTCAATCACTGAATCAGTTTATAGACCAAGTTATATGTAGATAGTGGAGGGATTAGTATTAATAGAAAAACAATCATATCGTGCCTTGTAGCCAGGAGAATGGCAGTATGTTGTTTGATCATTTACAGATGAATATGGTCAAGCATGAGTCAACTTGAATACTCTTCCCTAAACTAGTGACAAAAGAATGCTGTTTGTATCTATTAGGAGAATGGTCCTTACTGTCAAGCCCGTTTTCTTGAGCAAGTTTGCGGATTTCTTGCCGACGGTAAAAATCACTTAATGCCTTCAGAATATCCTCTGAAACAAAACAAATATTTCAATAATTACAAACATAAGACACTAAAATCATTCTTAGAATCCCGTTCAGCAGATTGAAGAAGTACATTTTGGACTAATCTTAATCAGGGAGAATCTTGGATTTGACCCCATGACGCCATGACCAACAATTCCTAAACAGCTTAGGGTGAACCTTAGCATCTATGGTGGACAAAAAAATAGATCACAATAACAAAACGAAACTTGAGAGACTCCATTGTCGGATCATCAATGCAAATTCTGTTTTATCAAATTCTTATAGGCTGCCATATTTGGTGATGTCAAGCAATAAACAGTTAGGAGTGTGTGACAGTGGGCAGTCATCAGGCCACAGAGTGTGCCAAAAGGTTTGAAACTACAAGCCCGAACTTGACTATAAGCATAATTTTCTCTAGATTTTGATGTTATTATTAGATTATTACTCGTTGAACTAACTAGACCCAACACAATTTTACTAGACTTGGACATCTGACTAGAGGCTAAAGTAGCAGACTGAGGCCATCACAATAATTCAGCTTTTCCTCATCCATTTGCGGTGAAAATAACTTTGAATGACAGATTGTAGTATTAAACTACCAAAACAAGAAATAACAGACAGAATCATTTGGTATCAATTTCTCCAAATAAATCCTCTACCTCCAAACAATCTTAAATCCATTGGATCAAAATCAGCTAAACACATACATGTATTACTTAATTTGGAGCACCTTTAGAATACAGTACCACAACTTCTTGTGAGGACGATCTCTGCCGTAGGTCATGTCTCAAAGACAAGCAACCAGTTTTTGTGAGAATCCATCGGACGCGAACTCGCGACCTTTGGATAGTTAGCCCGACAGCTAACCGACTGAGCTACGTCCACACTGTGAAACAAAGTGCAAATTTACCTAGTCATGCCTACGACGTTACAGAACTGAACGAAAAGGGTCAAATAGGTGACGGACACTTACGAAGGTTACGGGTAGGCATGGTGTCTCGTGACTTTAGTCTGAAAACTTACGAATGATCCCTATGCCATTTGGCACACTCGTCCCATTCCGTAATCTACAAGATACCGAGTGGCGAGGAATGATCTGATATGGCGCGAACTGAAAACGGCTTCAGGCGTCAGACGTCGAACTTGCGAGTACGCATGAATGAAATGGTATTTAATAATTCGTTGGGTGGATTTTGTGACAGAAAAGTGTGGTAGGGAACACTGTAAGGATGATGTGAATAATAGTAAGGAACGAGGGAGGCATGAGCATGGCTAGTGACAACACAACGGTGAGTTCGCTTTTGGATCAGTACTGAAAAAATGTAGCCGGTGAAAGTAGCTTGTGTGAATGTTCCAGGACAGTTTCCAGTAGCCAAAGTATTCGACACAAAACCATTTCATCCTTTTTACTACCCTAACACTGGCGACATTTGGATGTGTTCAGCGTCAATATAATATCCCTAATAAACTGCATTCTTGTGCATATTAATGAAAATTAATGAAACGAAACGAATCAAAAAATATATTAAAAATAAAAGTGCTTTCATAAACTAGCGATTGCTATAAATTACGCCGCCTATATTTATTGCTATTAAGCTATTAAGCTATATTTAGTGAACAAATATTCAAAACTCTTAACACCGCTGGGCGTATTCAAAGACATTGTGTGTTGAGATGATAGATCACTGAGAGGAGCTTATGCACACTCGATGACCCCTGACGTCACAGGGCATTGTTTCGCTGGTGTGACTTGCAACAAAATACTACAAATTACGTCATAGGGTATTGTCACGTGTTTGAAAAGTTTGTGGTGCTGTATTCTAAAGCATGTAAAGGTAGGCCCTTGATTTCTTTCTTTTTTTCACCATGTGCTGGAAGCTAATTGACAATGGTAGGGGGATCACAGGAGGCCAATTTGTCTCACATACAACAATTATAATTTATTTCCCTTTGCGTGCCAGGATCCTCTGACCCTTTTTATGGCTCTTGGTTTGTCAGGCCCCGACATTCTGAGTTTAAGCCATTAATACTTAGGTATTATCCACTAGTACAGCTGTATCATTTTCCTCCACTTTGAACCATTCTTTACCTCCAGATGAATTGTTTTTATTGCCTATGAACATGAAGAATGAGCAATGATGGGCGTGTAACATCATTAACATGCAAAAATCAGTTATCTTTATATTTCAAACGACATGGACTAGTGATAGTGACCCTTTTATCATGAACAGCTGCTGAACGTAAGCATAAATGAAAACATAATGAAATAATCCTAATTTATCCACAACAAACCTTTCTTCAAGACCCCGGCAAGTTCAGCACCAACATTTATGTCATCACTCCTGTCTGACGGATTTAACTTAATTGGTTGAAAGAGTGAACTGAGATCCTTACGCTTGCCATTGGATCTGTGTCTTTTGCAAAATACCAAAATTGATGGCGATGATGACAAAACCTTTGGCGAAATAAGCGAAAAATGTTTATGTTTCAGGTATTTAAGAAATAATCTTGGACTACAACGAGTAGTAAATGCCATTTTGGTGGTTGTCACGCCAACTCCATTCGTGAATATCCCCAAATAAACTACATAAACATCTATCAGACGTCGCCGACAACTCTTGTCATGCTGTCATTTATTTCTCATGGAGGCTGACATATTGACTGTTGAATTATGGGTAAATGTTTTAATTTATTTTTTTAGCGTGGAACCTAATAAGCAGAAAATTTTGACAAAAAATAAAACATTATTCTTCTAACGACATTTATCAATATGATTTTGATAATATTTCTTTCCTGTAAATAACCGGAAGTAACCGATATCATTTCGAAAGCAGTCGCGGCAAGTCTAACATACAACAATGACAGCTGCACTGTAAACAACGCATTTATTTCATGGCACAATGGCCACTCAGGTAAATCGACAGTTTGAAGAGATATCATTTTCTGATAACATTTGACTAACTGGTTTGTATATGGGTTGCTACACGGCTAACAGATTAAATGGACCCGCAGCCAGGTTCGGTCAGTCGACTCGAACTGCACAAGTTTAGACGTGTTTCAGGAAGACCGCAAGCAGCATTTGCCTGCATGTACGCGCATGCCTTTTGAGGAAACATCGATGTTTTCATCTCCACGATGCACTGACGTACCAAATTAACTAGATCAGTGCACGTTTATTTTTTAACAGGAGATAACCTGATGAGTCGTTCACCTCATGGACTGCTAAAATGCATAAGACGGGAACGAGGTGACCCCTTACCAGTTACATACATTTGGTAAATTATTCCCAAACGCTCTGTTCAACTGAAATTGGAGTTTCGAAAAATGACAGTGATTTCTGAAATCTTTTGATGGACAATAATTGATGCACATTATTTTTTTCAGGTTGATACAAGCAAGTGGTTTGAATTAACAGAAGATTCAGACTCGGACGATGACCACCAACCAAAACATCATGCATATCGTTCTGCTGATCGGGGCTGTACTCAAACAACAAATCTCCATATGACTGATTCGACACTCAGCCAGCACACACTGGAGCAAAGTCAGCTGTGTGACTCTTTTGGTGACAAGTCCAAACATTCAAAAGTTTGGGACCCAACTCTTAGTCAGTATAGCTTAGGAAAGAGTCAGTTGTCAATATCTTCATCAAATCAGGACAAAATGGATATCACAGATGCTAAAAAGGTGGATATTGAAGGCTTGAACTTGCAGGTAACATATTTTCTTGGTAACCAATCAGCCCCAACTGTATTCCGCGATTCCATAGTCATGGAATATTTTGCAGAAATGTCCACTTGGTGCAGAAATGTACATATCTTGCAGAAAATCACATTTTGTGCCAAATTCATGCAAAATTTTGCATTTATTGGTCACAGAATTTGTCATATACACTGCAGAATGTTAACATGTGAGTCAAAAGCTGGTTTTAAACATGTAAACAGACATTTATTTTGTTTTGAAGTAAAGTTGACATTTCTTGTAAATAAGCTATGTTAGTCGTGGATAAGTTTATCATAAAAATGCCTGCCACAAGTCAAACAGTAAATAAATAGTTTGTTGGATATAGCTTGGGGAAAAATAGATTGTTCTCAAAAACATTCTGCCCCCATACAAAATGAAATGGATGCTCCCTTGAGCATTTTGAGAATTCTAAGCATGTTGAGACTTCTGTGCGTGTGTGATGATATGTCAGTGATATGACATCAGTACAATTCCTGGAAATCAAGTAGAGCCTGACTCATGTTGCCAGCCTGCCCTCCACCTCATGTTCACGACTTGGACCCTCAAAATGTATTATTACTGAAACTCCCCCCGATTCAAAAATAGACAGGCCCATGTACTCAGTAGAAAAGCCCTGAACCTGCTGAAGTACTTGGTAAAATAAGGGAAAGAAGTGTGAACCCATGGTGAAACATTGAAGTCCATGTCTTATGGCTTCAGAGGCTGTGCATGTGCAATGTGACTTCATCATGGTCAGTGGAATGCCTCGAAATCAAGTGAAGCCTGCCACAGTTGTCATATGTTGTTCACATGGTTCAAACCTTATATGTTACTGTGAGTCCACTGGACTCGAAATACAATAGACCAGGTAGATCCCTGCATGAGTTACAATGGTTACAATGGTTTCATTTGCTGTTGTTGATCCTAGCCAGGCTATTTCACAATGAATATGATGATGATTGTATCAAAATATCAAGTTGCCATTTTCGCTGTGAATGATGAATTTATGAGCAGGTGAGCTACAGCACTTTGGCAGTATTTTCTTTTCGTGATATTCGTGTTGATAATATACATGCTATAACAAAATACAGTTATGATCATGATGATGTTCATTAGGCATGTTATATGTTGATCATGGTGATGCTGATGGGTGTTGTGTTTTCAGTTTCAGACCCTGCTGGCCGACGACAGTCAGGATGAAGATTCCACTCAGCTGTCATCTGCTTCCGACCAGCAGCTGGGTTCCTCCATGGATGATCCCTGGAAGTCAACAACGGAGGCATCGGAAGGTACAGCGTCATGGACTGTTACTAGTGTTAGGAATGCTTGCAACATGTTTGTTTGTGTGGTGTTTTATGCTGCAGACATCAGTGTTGTTGATCATCAGCGACATGATGAGAATAGTTTGTTTGTTTTTTGTTTGCCGCAGCGCTCAACAGTATTCTTGCTATATGATAGCAGTTTGTAAATAATCAACATGATCAAGTCTGGACCAGACAATCCAGTGATTGACATCATGAGCATCGATCTACGGAATTGGGATACGATGACATGCATCAACTAAGTCTGACAACCCAATCCCGTTAGTCACCTCTTTCGACGAGCAGGGGTTGCTGAAGACCAAGTCTATCCCGGAATCTTCACGGGTAGCATAAGAATAGTCATCATGAGGTATCATCATTGGTTGTTTACTTTCACTGGCGTAGATTTATGATCTTTGTTACCTCTGAATGTCTCAATGGACACAACATGGCGACACAACATGACTAGGCCACGTGTAACATGGTTCCAGTGTAGAGCAACATGCATGTATTTGACAAGGATGTGAAAGGTCGACATGAAATTGACCGACAAAATTTAGCATGTCTGGTAACTTTTGTGTTGTGTTAGTCCATATCCTTGGTATATATACTTCCCAAAAGTAGTTAAAGAACACAATTGGAAGACTGTGTGTTGCAGTACCCACCACCCATGATAGATTAACTACAGCCATAAGAAAAAATCGTGTTGTCTTTAAACTTCTTTTCAGAAGTGTATTTAGCCTTGAAGAAACACTTTATATTTAGTAATATATTTTCTTATTTGTTGTTGTCAGGTGCCAGCCTGAGTGAGTACCCGCTGGAGAGCCTGAAGCTGTGTCTGGATGACATGGGACAAACTGCCACGGAGGAAAGCAGTGGGTGTGAGGAGGTGGTCAACACGGCCATATCGGAAGTGTCCAAGAACTTCATCACAGGCAATCTCACGTCCTTCCCGCTCCACTGTGGAGATAGTGACTTATCCTCTGATGATCAGAAGGGTCACCAGAAATCTATGGAGGGGAAATACCCCGAGACTGCCCTGGGCATGTCTGATAGTGACTGGGTGACGGAGTCGGACACGAATGTCAGTCCGAGGATGGAGAAAAGCAAGACAACAGAGAGCACCTTCACCTCCATGTCCTCGTTCTCCCCTCCCCTCTCCAGCACAGTTTTAACAAACATGAGTGTAGCATCGGCTGGACCGAATCATGGGCTGTCTGTCATCCAGGAAGCCTCTGTTGACAACACTGCAAGCTTTAAGGAAATGCAAAAAGATGTGTCATCTGTGTCGACATCAAGAGGTAGTTTTTTAGGCAGGGATCATGAAACCAAATATCTTGACTCCATAAGCACAAAGCAGAGTTTATCGGCGCCATCTTTTGATAGTGTTAGGTACATACAGGATCTGACTGACCGTAAGAATGAAATCCTTAAAGATGGAGGTCCTAGAAGTGGGAATGCTGCTGGGGACAGATATGCAGCTGAGTTTCTTTCCAAGTCCCCTGACCGAGAACCGAGTTTTAGTGATAAGAGTCTTTCTTCCTCATCAGTTTCGTCCAAGTTCGTGTCTTCGAATGTAGTACCCAGAACCGAAGAGACGTTGTCATCTGTGGATGGTGGCAGGTCACGGTACGACTTGTCACAGGTTGAGGCACAGAGGATGGGGTTGTCCAAGGATAGGCTTAGATACAGTCTGGATAATCTGCCAAGCACTGTAGACCTAGCTAGGAAGTCGGAGATAATATTAGACAAGACTCTATCCAAGCTGAATCTTGCTGGATCAGGAGAGGGAAGACATTCATTCCCTCTGTCTGGTCCGAGAAGTGGGTCTGGGGATGACTACAAGCGACATTCCCTGGGACGGCTTGAGAGTGCACCCAGATCTCATTCAAGACAGGAAGAGCTAGTGAAGACTTTGTCTGGGTCGACACAGTCGTACCAGAGTGATGACCTCACACACTCCATCAAGTCTCTGAGCTCTGAGAGCTCCAACTCGGCCACCAGTGATGAAGTTGCCAGGCTGATGGCCAGAGGGGGTAGCTCTGCTGAGACAACAATGTCAAGAGGAGACGAGCTAGAAGCAAAGGATGGCGGTCCAGAGTCAACAAAGAGTCTTCTGGTTCATGAAGGGAGGCGATCCATGGAATCTTCTCAAGGGGATCAGAATATTGAATCTAGAGTAAGCAAAGTCTTGGCTGAAACGGCTTATATTAGTACCTACCCTTCTGCTGCTTATGAAAACAGGAGTTCTAATAATGACGCTAATTCCTTGCCTCTCCCTAGAGAAAATATCCAGACAACATCAACTGACAATTATTCCCTCCCCCCACCCCCACCAGTTGATCCACAGTTGGTCAGCTCAGATCTGCCTCTCCCTCCTCCTCCTCCTCCCCCGACAGAAGAGGAACTGTCTGCCAGTCTGGACTACAGGAGGTTGCATCAGGACCTTCAGGAGATTCAGAACAGTTTGCAGAACAATCTGGACTTTGCTGACTCTGGCAATGAGTCTGTTCAGTCTAATGATGTGGATAGGGCAAGGGAAGCTCGAACACCCGTCGGATCGGAAACTGGGAGTGAGATTGTTCCGAGCACGACAACCACCCCCGAGCAGAGTCGTCGTCTGCTTTGGGATTATGGAGCAGATATTGCTTGTGCGGGAAATCAAAGTGGTCGGTTCACATCAAGAGAGACTGATGGCACAGAAACTGACAACTCTGAAGATCGTCCAATGTCGTATGTAGATCGAGACCAGGTTGCCCATAATGCTGCTAAGAGACAGAGCTATAATTCTGAGGGTGAGGAGACTCATACGTCAGCCAGCAGCAACACAAAGGCTGAGGAGGCAGTCCAAGCTCAAGGCACAGACGATGAACAGACCAGTGAGACGGGAACCCCAACCAATCGCAGCATTGACAACATACTAAACTCCTTCCGTGCCCAGCGGTCTCTCATAGAGGCCCAGTACTTGACTGGCATGGCTGGTCAGGTGTCCCAAATCCTGGAGGGCCAGGATCCCCACAAACAGGCACATGGCATCCTTGACCAAGTCAACACCCAGGAACAAGAGCTTCTGACCAGACTTGCAAATCGGCCTCCGCTTGATTCTAGCTTCACAGACACATCTGTCAATGTCTCTAGCAGAAGCATAGTCCTCACCGACAGTGATGTGAGGAAGAGGCTGGAAATGTCGGGTCTCAGCTCACCTGATAGGAGCAGAACCTTTGGCCATGCATCTTTTACGGAATTTTCGACTCCCAAAAAGATCAACAATCCGTTCTCAGCATTTAGCAATGCCAAGAGTTTTCTGTCCAATCAGCTGCAAGAAATGTCCAATAAGACGTTTGACCACAGCATAGAGCTGAGAACGCCGCTGCGTCGAGTGATTGAGTGCTACCCACTGTATGGGTTCAGTCAGGATAAGGAGGACAAGTCGGCAGACTCAGCCTCGTCCAACTCCAGGACTGAGACAAGACAAGCTTTGTCTGCTGAGTCAGTGCACAGCACGGGGGGCAGGTATGTTCTTCAACTCTTCTCTTTAACTCCATGCTTCAGTTATTACTTATAAGGCATCAAGGTGTTTCCCTAGGTAGGGCTATATCACCATGATAACAGACCTCTTAAATATGTGTTACTCCACCTGCTCCAGTTAGTGCTTTTTCAATAATGTATACCTTCGCATACTTGACTTGAATCAGATAGAGCTTGTATACTTCTAAAAGATGTTATGGATCACCCGATTCTTTCATTTTACAGTTAATCTATCATGCCAAATCTTTCATAGTAAAATGAAAGAATTAGGTGATCCTTGACTTTTTTAGAAGTATTATTGTTTAAGACACAGTCATGAAACATTGACATGATTGAAGTCCTTAGGATCACCCAAAGTTTATTGTTAGATTATGATATCTATAGTTTCATACATGGAAGGATCGATATTATGGGATAGTCATAAGAATTCTGTAGGGACCAGGATGTTAATACCTTTTAGGGTTCGAAATTGAGGGGGTCCTGGTTCCTTGAGGTTTGCTCCTATAGTATTTGAATCTAGGGACCCTCAAAATCTATAACTTTTTATTTGAGCTTTGACAAGGACTCCATGACTTTCATGCTAAATTTCAAACACTGATATTGAATGATAGATCGTTATCATATTCAACATATGCTGTACTTATCAGGCATCAAGAGGTTTCCTAGGGCGGGCCCATGTCACAATGATAACTGACCTGTTGTATACTACTGAGAAGAAGTTAGGGATTACCCGATTCTTTCATATTACTATGGTCAATGTGTAACGATAGTATGAAAGAATCGGGTGATCCTTAACTTATTTTGAGTAGTATACAAGGATAAGGAAGAAGAAGCGCAAGAAATAATAGACACAGACATCCTCACACCATGTTCTTAAGATTACACAATTATTCATAACTGTAAAGCTGAAGGTAAACTATCACAATACACTGTAAGATAAGCCTTGATAAGATGGCTGAGTATGTGGGCTAAAATGACATTATCAATATAGCTGCCATGGAAGCCATGTTTGATGTCAATCAAGACGGCATAAGCTCACTTGTATGTGAGCTAAAAACTACCAGCATTGACTACAGCATTGCACATAACTAATACTGTAAATTATTGAGTAGACACGTTTCTTCCTGTATGTTCTGTTGCCCAACATGCCATAAATGTATTGGTAACCATGGTAACTGCATTTGGATTTTTTGTTATTACAAAGTTGTTTTGACAATGAATTTGACTGTTTTGAGAGTTTATTGAATTATTTTAATGAAATGTCAAGTGTATGTTTTCATGTTTGGATGATATGGTATCTGTTATCCATGTTTAGGGGCAGACCAGAAGGTGTGTCACCAGAGGAGTTCCCATCCGGCCCCGACCTGACCTCCAATACGACCTCCTCCCACTCACTCACAGAGAGGAGGCTTGCATCATCTATAGAAAGGTGGGCCGAGAAAATCAAATCAGGGATGAGAGTGGATATTTTCCTCTTCAGCTGAAACTTTTCAATTGAGCATGGGGGTGTTTATGGGAGGCCATTAGATTTTAACAAATTTGTGGTCACATTAATTCGTGGAAATTCACGGATCCGTGGAAATTCACGGATCCGTGGAAATTCACGGATCTGCGGAAGATTCTCACCCCTGTCAAATATGATCAGCTCTTTCAAACATGTGAAACCCAAGTGTTATTACTACTGTTAAGGCTTGTCGCTATTGATGCAGTTGACATGGTTGAGATTATCCCAATAAAAGGTTTTTCTCATTTCCAGATTACTTTTAACTCAAATAGTTTTCTTATGCATAGTATTATGTAGATGGTATTTTTTTGAAAATTTCAAATAGTTGTTTTGTGCCTTTGAAATCTGTTTGTGATGTTTGACAGAAATGTGTCTGAGAGGGATATGACTGCTGATCGGCTGTTTCGGCCCAGAGATGAGTTCGGTCAGATCCCCGCCAGTGTCCAGCGAGATAGCCCTGTGTCGTCCCCAGTGGACTCGGACCTCAGTGGTGGACAACGCAAGGACAAGCTCCGGCCGTATAGGTCAGTGGGGGGGCAGTGGGGTGGCTTAGTGTTTAAACTGTTCACTCGTCACGCCAAAGACCTGGGTTCTATTCCCTTCATGAGTACAATGTGTGAAGCCCATTTCTGGTGTCCCCTGCCGTGATATTGCGGGAATATTGCAAAAGCGGTGTAAAACCATACTCTCACAGGTCGGTCGGGAAGGGGGGACATCCTGTGATTGTATTGTTATGATTATAAATGTGCAGATCAAGGCTTGAAACATTACTCGCCCGGTGGGCCGAGCGTTTGTTCACCTCTTTCTCACCCTGCCCATGCTGCGACTTGTCAATATAAGCGGACAAGTGTTTTTTTCTAGCCCTGCTCCCATATGAGAAGAAAAAAAATGAGTTTGATCTTGGAAAGTACTGACCATGCTGAAATCATACAAGTTGTGATAGACTAGCAGGATAGATGGTATGATACAGTGTATAAAATACCTGGCAGCTAGGGCTGTGTATTGGCAAAAAAACAAAAATGTTTTGCAGTATATTGTGGTACAAGTATCTATATTTCGATATGTACTGCGATATATCGGTGCTAAAGTGGTTGACAGTGATTGACTTTGATTGTGCATACAGCTCCTATTTTCTACATACTCAAGTAAATATTATTTAGCATGGTCAGTTGCCGCTATTGTGTTGTCATGGATACAGGGGAGATAACAATATGAGAGAAAAATGTCCTCTGTTTTGTTAATCAGTTTGAAGGGATACCTCATTTGTGAATGTGTAGATTTTAAATAAAGCAATACAAATAATTACAAATCTTATTATTATTTTTTACTTAATACAAAATATTGCAATATGTATCCGTTGAAACTTGTGTTTTTTATGGGTAGTGCTGTGATCATGGTAATTGGGACCAAATATTTATCTGTTTTGAGTCCCACATTAAAGTGTTCGTGCCATTCTGTCATTTAGACCCAACTCATGTAGTATGTGTTTGTTTCAGACCTGCTGGTAGTCGGGACCTGTATTACACGGAGAGTGACACAGGGTCACTGGCCGACAGCGTCACAACTATGGAGAGCACTCACACAGGTAACATGCTTCAGAAATTTACCTGCTTTTTTAGCATGTTTGCTGTACACTGATTTGAACGCAGAGCAGTCGATATATACGTCTTGCGAAGGCAAGCGAAGAGACAAGAGTGAAGGGTGTCACATGGCAGCTAGAAAAAATCACATGCTACAGATTTCCAGATTAACCCCTTGTCTACTGTGTTCATCTTGTATGCAGGGTTTCCAGATTAACCCCTGGTCTACTGTGTTCATCAAGAATGCAGGGTTTACAGATTAACCCCTTGTATACTGTGTTCATCTTGTATGCAGGGTTTCCAGATTAACCCCTCGTCTACTGTGTTCATCTAGAATACAGGGTTCACAGATTAACCCCTGGTCTACTGTGTTCATCTAGAATGCAGGGTTTCCAGATTAACCCCTGGTCTGCTGTGTTCATCTAGAATGTAGGGTTTCCAGATTAACCCCTGGTCTGCTGTGTTCATCAAGAATGCAGGGTTTACAGATTAACATTATATGTTTTTATACATTTGAGTTTTTCATTTAATGCATGCATTCATGTACGCAAATTAATTGAAAGTAATTGGGTGTTTAATAATTTTTTTATTGTACGCAAATACACTGCTTATCTGAAGCTCTGACTAGCCAATCCAGTGATTGACATCATGAGCATCTTTCCATGCAATGGGGATATGATTATATGCATATACCAAATCACCCAACCTGACCACCCGATCCTATTGGATGCCTCTTACTACAAGCATTGTCGACACTTCTTGCAAGCATGGGTTGCTGAAGACCTGTTCTAGCAGAGATCTTCACGGGTTGAAAAATATTTTAAAAACCCTTGGGTTTTGGTATTTTAACTGCACATGAATAGTTTTCAGTCTTTCCATTTTTAGTCCCAACTTTAGAAAAAATCACATGCTACAGATTTCCAGATTAACCCCTTGTATACTGTGATCATCTTGTATGCAGGGTTTCAAGATTAACCCCTGGTCTCCTGTGTTCATCAAGAATGCAGGGTTTCCAGATTAACCCCTTGTATACTGTGATCATCTTGTATGCAGGGTTCCAGATTAACCCCTTGTATACTGTGATCATCTTGTATGCAGGGTTTCAAGATTAACCCCTGGTCTACTGTGTTCATCTAGAATGCAGGGTTTCCAGATTAACCCCTTGTATACTGTGATCATCTTGTATGCAGGGTTCCAGATTAACCCCTTGTCTTCTGAGAACATCTAGGATGCAGGGTTTCCAGATTAACCCCTTGTCTACTGTGTTCATCTAGGATGCAGGGTTTCCAGATTAACCCCTTGTATACTGTGATCATCTTGTATGCAGGGTTCCAGATTAACTCCTGGTCTTCTGAGTACATGTAGGATGCAGGGTTTCCAGATTAACCCCTTGTATACTGTGATCATCTTGTATGCAGGGTTTCCAGATTAACCCCTTGTATACTGTGATCATCTTGTATGCAGGGTTTCCAGACTAACCCCTTGTATACTGTGTTCATCAAGAATGCAGGCTTGTTTACTGTGTTTATCAAGAAATGCTGATCTACTGTGTTTATCTAAAATGCAATGTTGGGTGATTAACCCCTTGCCTGCTGTGTTCTCTCTGATGCGTTCCGTTCCTTGCAGGATCTGATGATGCCACCGCGCCCTTCTTCCCTCCCCAAGTGCTGGGTACCCGGGGGGATGCGGCCTCCCAGCCTCCCACATCACGGAAGTATCAGCAACCAGGCGTCCACAGGGAACTCTCTCTTTCAACAATAGAGGAAAAATCAGTTTCGGTATGATGCTTGTACATGAAATGTTTATGGCAGTATGACATCAATGTTTCCGTACACTATGTGTATGAGTGAGTGAGTGAGTGAGTATGGTTTTATGCCGCTTTTAGCAATATTCCAGCAATATCATTGTGGGGGACACTAGAAATGGGCTTCACACATTGTACCCATGTTGGGAATCGAACTCGGTCTTCGGCGTGACAAGTGAATGCTTTAACCACTAGGCTACCCGACTGACCACCCCACTATGTGTATGAAAAGACTGCACTAGTCCTTTAGTCCTTGCCAAAATGCCCAATAGTTATGGTATCATGAGTGAGTGAGTGAGTGAGTATGGTTTTATGCCGCTTTTAGCAATATTCCAGCAATATCACGGCGGGGGTAACCGGAAATGGGCTTCACACATTGTACCCATGTCGGGAATCGAACCCGGGTCTTCGGCGTGACGAGCGAATGCTTAAACCTCTAGGCTACCCGACCTCCCTATGGTATCATGAAGACTAGTCGAAATTTGCCATTTTTAAGGGACTAAAACTGCTAGTTTCTATCGCGGGCCTGGGTGGTGCCCCAGAGACTTATGAAGGTGATAATTGAAGAGGAAAGTCAATTTGAGTTTAAGGAGTGGAAAAAAACCAGACATTTTTTTTTTAAATTATGCACCTTAAAATGCTTACACCATATAAGAAATAAGGCGAGAAAATATTGTTTCCTAAGATATGGGTTTGATTTATTTATCCCATAATATCATAATAAATAGTATTGAACTTTTTTAACTACATATAGATAAAATATTGTTTTAGTCTGTTTTCAGTCGTACAAATGGGTATCTCTCATACCCTCACGTCTAGTCGCACGTTTAAGAGGAAGCCAGAAGCTGGAATGTAAACATTAAACTTGTTTCCGTCCGGTTGCGCACGCACCTCCCTATGACATGTCACAAAATCTCTCAGCGCGCCTCTGCGCTGGTCGCTCGAGAAAGTCTTTCGCGGTAGACTGCTAGTTTGTATTCTACTAGTACTTATCGCTTATCTACAGTTGTTCTAATAAAGTAATAATATGTCTTACCTGTAGACTCCTGGAATGTAATCCTTGGTAATCCATTGTTTGTGTTCAACGCGTGTTTCGCTGTTTGACAGTGATTCTACACGTGGCAATATGTCGGGTATTTGTGCCTCGTGTCAACGAAAACTGTCTAAAGTAGACCCTCACAAGTATTGTCCTTCCTGCATCATTAAGGACGGGTTTTCAACGTGTTCGTGGAATAAACGTTGTAAATAATGTGAGAACTTGTCTTCAATAAACTTTAACTTGTATCTTCGTGCGTTGGCGAAGCGGGCCGCTGACCAGCGCTACAAGCAGAGAAGGTCATCGGTTGGATCCTTGGACTCTGCACCCTCCCCATCAGGCCCTGGGGGTGGCGAGTCGACCACACCTCAGAAATCAGTTGATAAAGACCCGCCTCAGTCAACTTCAGTTTTCGACAAGACACGTGACCGTTCGCCTGCTGATGATACTACCCGCACGACTGGTCTTCGTCATTCGATCGAGAGCGTCACTCAGCCTCCCCCGTTACGACAGGACCGGGTGGTGACGAGGACCATGAGGGGACTATGGTCCCCAGTCGGTCCGTATCTCGTTCTACCAACGACGATAGGGACGTCGTGCGGGACGACAGTGGACACAGAAGTCGTTCCCGT
The DNA here is from genome assembly GCF_023055435.1 of Haliotis rufescens. NCBI lineage: Eukaryota > Metazoa > Mollusca > Gastropoda > Lepetellida > Haliotidae > Haliotis > Haliotis rufescens. The sequence continues at coordinate 106,323 of NW_025964390.1, forward strand.
TCAAGTCGGGACGACAGGACGAGTGCCTCGTCGAGAGACAGTACACGACACGAGGGCGTTCATCGTCATCGTGGTCGTCGAATGTACGATTCGGACGATAACTACGATGGGGATCGTAGTACTTCTACAGTTAGAGATCGTAGCCCTCGTCCCCACGGGGACGTGCGACGTTCTCGAAGGGAGTTTCGGGGAGTTCAGCGTCGTAGTGAAGATAGTGACAGAACGACGACCTCGTCTCACTTTCATATCGACCCGCCTTTGATAGCCCAGATCACGGTGGCGGTCCTCGCCTCGACGGCGTCGACCAAGAAGGATACGACTACGTCGGGGGTCCATGGCCCGTCAACTAGTACAGCAGCTCCTTCATCTACGCCTCCACACTCGACGTCGACGATGGATTGTGACGACAGCCCTCCTAGGCCTCCCAAAGAACGATCACAACCCGACGCGTGCGGGCTTTAAGGTCGGAGATACACCGCAGTCTCTTCAGTTTTCTCCTCCCGATGTCTTCAGAGCCATGGCTCACGACATGGACCAGAACTTTGGCTCTGCTCTGCCTGGGCAGAGCTTCTGCAAGCCGCCTGGTCGATCTCGTTACCCGATCTATGGCATTCCGTTTTCGTCACCCATGACTAGGGATTTGGACTGGGGGCTACTCTTCAAGAGACCAGCGCCCTCCACATTTGGAATCCATGGACACTGCTGTTCATCACCAGCTGCAAACGCTTGCTATGCTGTCGACAGCGATCAAGGCCCTCTCAGTGTACTTTGAGGAGAAAGAACCCCAGGACGAGGACGACAGGACGGTGCCATCGGTCCTCACCTGTATGCAACTGTGGATCTCGGACGTCCTCGCCCAGTCCCGATATGTATCGGGCCAGATTACTACGGCGCGTTGCCATGGTTACATCGACTGCACTGACCTACCTGATCGTCATGGCAGGTCACTCTTACGGGCCCCGTGGACATCGCAACAGTTGTTCGACGGTCGTACCAACGACGTTCTGGACAAGTACTCCAGGGAAGCCGAGCGTGACATCATCATTTCGGCTTCACACAACCTGTTCAGACGGCCACCGGTTTCGAACGCCCCACGACGACGTTACCGAAACGAGAATGTGCAACGGGCCTTCCGTAGGGACATGCCTCGACAGCCGTCCCGCAAGAGAGATTCCAACAGGAAAGGTCGCCAGGTCTCCTTTTCCAAGTTTCCCAGAGGGGGACAGTACCAGCGGGGGAGGAAGTGAGGTCCCTTCCCCCGCCGTCGCCGTGGTTGGAGTCTCCCCCGGTGACACTACCTTTAGACGAGCTACCGGTAGGGGGGCGACTTCGTCACTATGCCCACAAGTGGGTTTTCCTCAACGACCCTTACGTTCAGAACATTTTGACAACAGGCTACGCCCCACGCCTGAGATCGACGCCACCACTGACGTCATCCCCGACATTCCACATTCCACCAACGGATCGGCTGACGGCGGCCATCGATTTGTTGGTGGAAAAGGCGGCCGTACTTCGCCTGGGGACATCGGCACCATCGCCGAGGTATTACTCGCCCATCTTTCTAGTACCCAAGAAAAACTCCACAAAGATGCGGCTTATTTTCAATCTCAAAAAGTTCAACGCAACATACCTCCAACCACCCGACACATTCACCTTGATATCCCTCAGCTCTCTGCGTCGGATGATATTACCGAACGACTTCCTCGTCTCGTTAGACCTTCAGGACGCGTATCTACATGTACCAATAGCTTCCGAGTTCCAGAAGTACCTCCGATTCGAATACCAAGGTATTCCTTACCAGTGGGCGGCCCTCCCGATTGGAATTTCTACGGCCCCGTGCTTTTTCACACGGATCATGAAGACGGTCGTAGAATGGCTCCATCGGCATGCGATCAGGGTCGCCTTCTACCTAGACGACGGGCTCCAAGCTCACCAGTTTACAGAAGCCCTTCAAGGTGAGTTGGCGACCACCCTGAGTCTACTACGGTACCTCGGGTGGATCGTCAACTTTCAAAAGTCGGACTTGGTACCAACTCGGGTTCTACAGTACATTAGGATACGCTTCCAGACGGGAGTCAATCTGGTCCAGGTACCCAAGACCGTTGGGACAAGATTGTCAGCAGCGTTCCAAGACTTCTACATGCCTCGGTGTCGGTGCACACGTGGCAGGAAGTCCTCGGTCTGTTGACATCGGCCCAAGACTTGACTCGTCGAGGTCGTCTTCAACTTCGTCCGCTGCAGAGATTGCTGTACCCCCACCTGGAGTTTCCCAATCTCCTGGTTCCACTTCCGGCGCAGCTACGTTGTCATCTGGAGTGGTGGCTCCAGCCGTCGAACGTTTGCGAAGGCGTCTTTATGAGCGAGCCTCCGTTCATACTACACCTATTCGTAGACGCGTCATTGGAAGGCTGGGGAGCGCACTTCGGGGACGACCAAGCGGCCGGGCTGTGGTCGCCAGTAGAAAAGGTCCTCCACATCAACTGCCTCGAGATGGAAGCAGTGATTCGGGCGGTCGAGTTTTGGAAACTTCGACTCCGTCGGAAAAGGGGAATGATACAGTCGGACAACTCCACAGTCGTCCACTGCGTCAACAAACAGGGAACAACTCAGTCGGCGGCCCTTCTGGACCGAACATTCAGGTTCTTCGCCCTCGTCGACGACTTGGACATGGGTGTACGCGCCCGTCACATCCCGGGGGCCAAGAATGTGATTGCCGACGCCCTGTCGAGACCATCGAGGCCGTCTCCAACGGAGTGGATGATCCATCCGACAGTCTTTCATCTGCTGACAGATCGACTCTGGTTGCCCCAAGTAGATCTCTTTGCTGCCCCGTACAACAACCGCCTCCCTCGATTCGTGTCGCCGGTTCCAGACTCACGGGCATGGGACCACGACGCTCTAGCGATATCGTGGGGGGGTCTAGACGCTTACGCGTTTCCACCAACGGTGCTGTTACCATCGCAACTGGTGAAAGTTCGTCAAACGGCCAACCTACGTCTGCTTTTGGTCGCGCCTTATTGGCCGGCCAGAACATGGTTCCCGGAACTTCTTCAGATCATCGATCAACCACCGTTCCCGTTGCCAGATCGAGACGACCTCCTTCTTCATCCTCACACCGACGACTTGCATCCGGGGATAAAGAACTTCCAGCTTCACGCCTGGATTTGCTTAAGACCTCGTTAATGAAGAAAGGCTATTCGGCTAAAGCGGCAGCGCTTGTCTCGTCGGCACATCGAGTTACGACTCGTAAGCTGTAAGATGACAAGTGGACCACTTTCTCCATTTTCGCCAGGTCTCATGGCTTCAACCCGGCGGTAGCGACCCCACCACAGGTGGCGGAGTTCCTAGTCTCTCTCCGGTCATCTCGGCGTCTGAAAGGGTCGACGATCTCGACATATCTGGCAGCTTTGGCTTCAGTAGTGCCGTCTCCTACGGGCGACAAGCTCACTAACGTACCGGAGTTGCAGAAGATTCTACGTGCCTTCATGGTTGAAGATCAGTCACGTAAATTCCGACCGCCGGCCTGGGACCTTGATGTCGTTCTGCGCAACCTGTCTAGTCAGGCTTACGAGCCTCTCGATCAGGTCGCGTTCGACTTATTGTCTCAGAAAACGGTTTTCCTTCTCTCGCTGGCTACGGCTGCGAGAATTACGGAAATACATGCCATTGACGTCTGTCGGATGACGTTCGATCAACGTTACCATGGCAACGTCCATCTTGGTCTTAGATGGGATTTTTTAGCGAAAAATCAACTTCCTGGCCAAGATCCGAGAATGTTCCACATTCCTTCCTTGTCTGCCATTATGGGCCCTCATGATCACGCTGATCTCACCTTGTGCCCAGTTCGTGCGCTTCGTATTTGCCTGCAGCGTTCTGAACAGCGACGACAACATTTTCGACGGCTGTTCATACCGCTCTCAACCAATGCAAAGAAAGAGATTACACGTAATACTCTCTCATTTTGGTTGAGAGCGGTAATTCTCAGAGCTTACGAGGCGCAAGGACTCGCACCTCCCACCTCCTCTCATCCGCACGAAGTTCGAGCCTTCGCTTCAACATTAGCACTCCACAGTAATTGTTCGCTACAAGTTATTATGGAGGGCTGCTTTTGGAGATCTACTTCAGTGTTTGCTTCGCATTATCTTAGAGATATCTCCACAGAAGATGTTGAAGGACTCAAACAGTTTGGTCCACTCGTGGTGGCACAACAGATCTCTCAGAGAAAAGACAGTGAATTTGTGTTTTATTCACTTTGGAGTTTTTGCTCGACACTTCGTGACATACTACAGGTTACAATAAAAGCTGTTGGTGAATGTACGCATTCTTATGGTTTTTTGTTGCGTGCAGTACTTCTGCTTTTTATTATGGTTATTCGGTGTATGCATCGTCTTCCCATACATTATCATGATTATAGTACTGCTCGTATTTTTTAGTTACTTTGTATACTGCGAGTTGCTCTGTAACTAAATTATGCGCCGACCTCACTTCGATCCGGGTTCAACTGACGTGTGCAGTTGTACTGTCGCATCGATAATTAGTTGTGTGTCGAAGAGCATTACCCATGCTATTTTAGTTACCTTGTCTACGGCGAGTTCTGTAACTAAATTATACGCCGACCACATTTCGATCGCAATTCAGCTGACGTGTGCAGTTGTCCTGTCGCTTCGATAATTAGTTGTGAGTCGAAGAGCATTAAACATGCTGTTTTAGTTACCTTGTATACTGCGAGTTGCTCTGTAACTAAACTATTCGTCGACCACACTTCGATCGCAGCTCAACTGACGCGTGCAGTTGGCCTGTCGCATCGATAATTAGTTGTGTGTCGAAGAGCATTAACCATGCTGTGCGTTCGTGATAAACAACTTGTCTCGTCCGTGCATCTGGTCGAATGTTCTATTGTCACTACAGGGATGAGGAACTTGGTACATTCGACGTGAAAGTGGTCACTGCCTGATTACTTTCCCGACCCTCCTTCCAGTGTTCCGTCGAATTCTACCCATTTGTACGACTGAAAACAGACTAAAACATGGGTTTTTCAGATTAAAAACGATGTTTTATTGGTCTGTTTTCAGTCGTACGTTCCCACCCAGCCATCCCCACTGGGAAGTAATCCAGTCCAGTCCTGCTTGATGGCTTATTCTTCGAGATTTGTGACATGTCATAGGGAGGTGCGTGCGCAACCGGACAGAAACAAGTTTAATGTTTACATTCCAGCTTCTGGCTTCCTCTTAAACGTGCGACTAGACGTGAGGGTATGAGAGATACCCATTTGTACGACTGAAAACAGACCAATAAAACATCGTTTTTAATCTGAAAAACCCATAATCTATAAACCATACTAATGTTGGTGTGCATATGTTGAATAGTAACATGCTAATTTACATATTGTCCTCAATTTCTAACGTGTAGCAACATTATGATTATGATGTCATACAGTGCAAGAACGTCATGAAATGAGGTTACAGTGCAGTGACATCATTGTTCAAAGGACGTTGCAGCACTACTCTCATACACTTTTGCCATAAGTCATACGCGACCTGTCATAAAGCGGAAAATAATTCATGATTAGTTTGATATATAACTCGTTATTGACAAGATGACTGATTCTTGCCATGATCACTTGTTTTGTGGATAGATTGATTTAACATGTCTTGAATGTCTATACATGACAGTTTGATTGGCGCAGGGAACACAGACTCATCCAGACACCCTTAAGTGAATTCCTGTTGATTTGTCTTTGCTTTCAGGATGAAAGAGACAGGATGCCTGTGGAGAGTGGTCGTACTGTCGTGGAGAAGGTGGAAAGCCGTGAGAGCCAAAGAGGCGGGGATGTGAGGTCAGAAAGATCGTCAGATCGAATGCGATCTCACAGTCCTAGAGACACTTTCAGTAAGACGAGTTCCCGTACTGAGCTGGAAGTCGACTCAGGAATAGGGACAAGGAGTAACTTCACCACCACGACTGTGACGGATACTTTGCAGATGAAAGAGAGAAGAAATCAGATGGAACTGATGGAGGACAGTAGAAGAAGGAATGTGGACAGTGTTGGCTATGGTTCACGTTCAGACCAGCCGGATAAGGATGTGACACATCGAGCCACCCTGAAGCTGCTGGATACGCGTGATGGACAAGAGTCAGGGTTGGATAGGAAAATAGAAAGTAGGTCAAAAGGTCAATTTGATGAAGAGAGGCCAAGGTCAGGTGAAAATTTGCCAAGGACATCATCTGGTATCCAGATGGATGACAGACAATCTGTGTTACATCCTGAGAATCCCCCAAGTCATATTACAGAAAGTAGGTCACAAGGTCAGGCTGAGGACAGGCGGTCAGGGTCGGGTAATAATTTTGGGGGGACATTTTCTGGTAGTCAAATGGATGACAGACATTCAGCATTGTACTCGGAGAGCCGATCCAGTCAAGATTTGGAAAGTAGGTCACGGCAAAGTGGAGTCCGTGGTACAGGACAGTATGGAAGTGGTAATGATGTTTATGATAGCCGATCTGGGCACACAGAAGCCACCAGATCTAGTGATACTGTTCAAAGTAATGGTAGTCGGGGTTCTGAGCAATATCCAGAATACAGATCAACTGTCAGAGATGTACCTGACCATGACCATGAGGGTAGGTTAAGGTCAAGGTCAGATGGTGACCTCATTCACAGGCAGCCAGGGTCAGCATCTGTTGTCCGAGATGGCCAGCTTCCTGAGCCACCAGCCTCACCGATCCACCCACATTCTACAATTCTACGAGACTCACAGATGAGAACGGATCCAAGACATTCCACAGCCATTGATTCTAGCATTGACCAGAGAATTGGCAGTGGCAGATTCGTAGATGACCACATTCAGATGGAAGAGTAAGAGATAGTTTTGTGAAATAATCTTTGAATCTTTGATAAGCAGTACTACTTTGAAACTCAACATACTTAACATGATCAAAACTGATGAGCATTAAATTTCAAAATGTAGTTTTTTAATTTTTACTCCAAAAGTGAACAGCCTCACTTTTAAAGGTTAAACAAGGTGAATAGAAGAAAGATTGTGTCCGTTCAGACACATTTTAGGTGTGTTGGTGTTAACCCACAAAGACTCTTGTGCAGCTTTCCTAAACTTGATGCAATGGTGCTAAAGTTTCTCTTCTGTGTTCACCTTCACATGTTATGGATTTGTGTATTTGCAGAGATCAAGGTCAGAGTTCACAAGGATCATCTCTGAGGAATGGGAAAGACGGGCGTCTGAGGTCATCAGATCGGAAGGATACCAGACAGAGGATGGAGCAGAATCGAAATTCAAGGTGGGATAAAACAGATGATGAAGCAGACTTAAGTGTCATCATATAGATAGTTTTAGTTCAAGTCAGAGAATTAACGCAAAGTGTCATTGCTTTTAATTGCTGTTTAATAGTAATGCTATGTTTTGCTTTAACATTAAGTATTTGTAAGTCTTTGATATGCATTTTGAAGTTGGGAGAACATGAATACATGATACTTTTTATGGATAGCAACTTCTTTTTATTCTTTGTATTATGTTTCAGAGCCACTTCTTGCTTCTTCATCAGGTGAATGAAGGAGCAGGAAGTTGCTCTGAAATGTTGTAAAAAGAATAAAAAGAAGTTGCTATCCATAAAAAGTGTCATGAATTCAAGTATTTTCAAATCCGTAAGAATTATTTCTTGATCTTACTTGTCATGTTTTGATAATGAACAATATTTGTTATTATTTCAGTTGCTTTTACTGTTGTGATGCCAGTGAAGCTATGTCTGATGTTAGAAATGTTTCTTCCATGTTACAGACGGGGGCAGGTTGATATAAGTTCCTCAGAAGATGACGGCCACCGAGCCATTGACAGAGCCCCTGTGAGTCGCCCAGCCCAGCTACTGAGAGAGACCCTGGAACACGAGGTGGATCCAGCTGTCCCTGTAGACATCAATATCCTCTGGCAGAGGTTCCAGGAGCTCAACCAGACGGACAGTGACACATCCCTCAACACAGCACGCATGGAAACACTTGCCCAGCTCCTGAGGAACCCAGCAAGGCATCTAGTGACCTCCTACTTTGAGGATCAAGAGAAGCAGAGGAAGACCCGAGAGGAGAAGTCGGCCGAGGAGAGGGAGAAGAGGAGGAGTCAGAGGAGGAGTCAGAGGAACATCAGCGAGTCGGAGGTAAATGGGAGCTACACCGAGGTGATGGAGAAGGGGAGTCCTAAGAAGAAGGCAAAGACCAGTTCAGTGAAGAAGATGAATAAGAAGAACGCTGGCGAACGAACACAGGAAGGGGTGGAGAGTCTGTATTCAATCCCCGAGGATATTAGCTTCGATCAGAGACGGTACAAGAAGCTGGATGGTCTCATCGATCCTAACATGGAGAAGTTGAGGGAGAAGATTGAGCGACAGAAGGAGAAGATTGAGCGCGAGCAGCGGAAGGAGCTGAAGCGGATGGAGAAGCTGGTGAAGCTGGAGCAGCTGTTGTCGGCGAAGAAGAAGGGGAGGATAAGTGAGTCGACGTTGTTGGATCAGCTGGAGTACATCTCAACCACATCAGCTCCCACGGATACCACGGAGGAGATCACGGAATCAACACTGACCATGTCCGGAGCCAATAGCGAGATTCTCACTGATGACAGCACCACTGCTAAGGACAGTAGTATTGAGATGCAGATGATGAAGTTCGCTCGGAACCAGCCTGCTTCAGAAAGATATGATGCAAGTTTTGGAGAATTTCAGCCGACTGTCCAGATGGACATTGATGAGAATGGAAGGAGCAAGAAGGCAGAGAAGGTTCGGACGAATGAGAAGCTGAAGGAACAGTCCAAAAACAGAGGCGATAAAAATAAGCGGAGGTCTAAGGAAAGGTCTGTTAATGAGACTGAATCTCTGTATGATTACCGGGAGGTTGATATTCAGATCCAGGAACGGCCAAGACGTGTTGACTTCTCACCAGATAGTAACAGAAGGGCAAGGTCGACGTCTAGAGGACAAACGCGGGATGCTGCTACAAACTATCCATCACCTTTGCCTCGTAGTCCTGTGAGTCCTCACAGACACAAGCAGAGGAGGACAAAGTCAGAGGGCATCCAGACCACACCCAATCTTCATCGGTATGCATCCAAGTCCAGGTCACCATCGCCAGGCCGTAGAGTGAAGCAGACAGAGATGAGTGTGCCCTTTGCGATGAGAGAGAAGACAAGTCGGAGTCGATCACCGCCATACTCCCGCTGCTTCACGCCCGAGTCCATGGGAAGCCAACACTCCCGGCAGAAGAAGAAGAAACTACCAGTCAGTCCAAGTAAGTGTTTCTTAGTGCCAGTCAGTACTTCATAGTGCCAGTCAGTGCTTCATCGTGCCAGTCAGTGCTTCATAGTGCCAGTCAGTGCTTCATAGTGCCAGTCAGTGCTTCATAGAGCCAGTCAGTGCTTCATAGTGCCAGTCAGTGCTTCATAGTGCCAGTCAGTGCTTCATAGTGCCAGTCAGCGCTTCATAGTGCCAGTCAGAACTTCATAGAGCCAGTCAGCACTTCATAGAGCCAGTCAGTGCTTCACAGTGCCACTCAGCGCTTCATAGTGCCAGTCAGTGCTTCATAGTGCCAGTCAGTGCTTCATAGTGCCAGTCAGTACTTCATAGTGCCAGTCAGTGCTTCATAGTGCCAGTCAGTGCTTCATAGTGCCAGTCAGTGCTTCATAGTGCCAGTCAGTGCTTCATAGAGCCAGTCAGTGCTTCATAGTGCCAGTCAGTGCTTCATAGTGCCAGTCAGTGCTTCATAGTGCCAGTCAGCACTTCATAGTGCCAGTCAGCGCTTCATAGTGCCAGTCAGAACTTCATAGAGCCAGTCAGCACTTCATAGAGCCAGTCAGTGCTTCACAGTGCCACTCAGCGCTTCATAGTCCCAGTCAGTGCTTCATAGTGCCAGTCAGTGCTTCATAGTGCCAGTCAGAACTTCATAGAGCCAGTCAGCACTTCATAGTGCCAGTCAGTGCTTCACAGTGCCACTCAGCGCTTCATAGTGCCAGTCAGTGCTTCATAGTGCCAGTCAGTGCTTCATAGTGCCAGTCAGCGCTTCATAGAGCCAGTCAGCACTTCATAGTGCCAGTCAGCACTTCATAGTGCCAGTCAGCGCTTCATAGGGCCAGTCAGTGCTTCATAGGGCCAGTCAGCACTTCATAGTGCAAGTTAGTATATCTTGAAAGAATTCTGTGATTTTATTGAAACCTGCCTTAAAGCTGCAGGTTATAACCAGTAAGAATATTAACATATTAAAATAACTAGAATCACAGAAAAATATTGACAAGAATCTGTGCCAGTGTAACAATGTATCGCTAGCAAGTTCACAGCAAACCAGTTTATTCCTTGAAATGTGTTGTATTTCAGAAGGCATTGCTTGGTATGTGGAGGTGAAAGACCCCCGCCCTTGGCGGCAGCCCCTGCGGGAGCGGCAGGAGTACACGGTGAAGCAGGCGTGGGTGGCCCCGGGGACCAAGTCCCAGTGGCAGACGGCTCAGCCCCGGGACATCATGGACGAGGAGGAAGAGGAGAACCGGGGCTACCTGGACAACCTGGTGGACAGGATACAGCAGGAGGATGCTCCGTCCAAGCTGATTGAGGAGGAGTACACTTTCAAAAAGTCACAGTCTTTGCAGGTTTGTCATAGTACAAGTAGTTTTGTAACATTAAAGCAGTGCTGCCCTCCAGTTTGTCTGACTTGTTTATGAAGATTGGAGAACAGGGGAAGTCCGCTACACTGACTCACACAAACACTCGATTCAATATCCGGAAGTAACAGAATGGGAGTGTTCTTCTGCAGAAGTTGGTTTATCAGTGCTTATTGTATTGATTATGTAAATTCAAGTGTCTATACAGGCACCCACCCACACAGATACCCACACATGCCCATAGACCATAGACCATAGACACACACAGAGACACACAGTGACCTACACATGCCCATAGACCATAGACACACACAGAGACACACAGTGACCTGCACATGCCTATAGACCATAGACACACACAGTGACCACCATCCCCTCTTATCCCCCCCTCTTTTCTCTCTCTCTCTCTCTCTCTCTCTCTTCTCCTCCTCCCCCCCCCCCCCCCCCCCCCCCACACACACACACACACACACATACACATTCATGCACCATGCACATAGATACACAGATTACAGAGTGATGTACAACTCTGTCTTGTCTGTTGCAGGATGCCTTCGGGCAGAAGATGCAGCACTTCATATCTCAGTCTCGGGAGAGGCAGAAGCGCATGGCCTTGTCAGCAGATCACCGCCGCATGCAGGAAGAGCTTAGGCTGGAGAGGGAGAAGATCTTCCCCGTTCCCCGGAAGCACGGGGCCGACACGGGTGCACATCCATATAGTGGTAAGTCAGTGAGAGCGAGGAGATCTTCCCTGTCCAGATGAAGTATGATTCTAGATATCATGAATATAATCTCTTGTATATAATCACAGTATTTTTTTCATAATCTTTTGCTATTTCTTGCTTGCATTCAGGAATAAGAATAAAAATTGATGACATTGACAGTCACTGGATAATTTTATGAATCTTATTTTTATTCCCAGAACATTTATATCAGCCCAAACGACGTGTATTCACCAGACAGGAACAAAAGGATAACACTCAAAGGTGAGAAACAGTAGCTCAGTCTTCATCATAGAATTTCATTATCTCCCCCGACTGGACCAATGAAGCTGAAACTTGGCAGGCTTGATCCCACCTTTGAATTTGTTCAAGACGTTCAAATCTGTTCAGACTGCCTCTGTGGTCTAGTGGTAGAGCGTCCGACCGGAGAGCAGAAGGTCCGGGGTTCAATCCCCAGCCTCATCATACCAAAAGGTGTTAAAAGGTGGTACTTGTTGTAACCCTGTCTGGTGCTCGGCATCAAGGGGCTAAATAAGGGACTTGTCGGCTCGGAATCAGTTTACTGTGTCTGAGTGGGGTATTCATGTTAACTGCGACATGGTATCTCAGTGGGCAAGCACTATAAATCGACATCAGTCAATACTATTACAAGCAGTCATACACACACACACACACATGCATGCACATCGCTGTATAAGTGCAATAATCTTGGATGCGATGTTAAACCCCAAGTCTCCTCAAATCTGATTTTCAATATGGCCACCATGAAAGCCATAACTGGAATAAAGATAGACTTTCATTCATGTCACATTTGATAGTCAGCAAGAATACTCAATATTTAGTGGTCAAAAGACCCCTGGCAGTGTGAATCTGTGAGCATGCTTTATGGTTATAGAGCGTGTGTCCTCACTGATTATCTTCTATTGTCTTGTAGATGCTGCTGCTTCCTCACTGATTATCTTCTATTGTCTTGTAGATGCAGCTGCTTCCTCAATGATTATCTTCTATTGTCTTGTAGATGATACTGCTTCCTCAATGTATCTTCTATTGTCTTGTAGATGCTGCTGCTTCCTCAATGTATCTTCTATTGTCTTGTAGATGCTGCTGCTTCCTCACTGATTATCTTCTATTGTCTTGTAGATGCTGCTGCTTCCTTAATGTATCTTCTATTGTCTTGTAGATGCTGCTGCTTCCTCAATGTATCTTCTATTGTCTTGTAGATGCTGCTGCTTCCTCAATGATTATCTTCTATTGTCTTGTAGATGCTGCTGCTTCCTCAATGTATCTTCTATTGTCTTGTAGATGCTGCTGCTTCCTCAATGTATCTTCTATTGTCTTGTAGATGCTGCTGCTTCCTCAATGTATCTTCTATTGTCTTGTAGATGCTGCTGTTCCTCAATGTATCTTCTATTGTCTTGTAGATGCTGCTGCTTCCTCAGTGTATCTTCTTTTGTCTTGTAGATGCTGCTGCTTCCTCAATGATTATCTTCTATTGTCTTGTAGATGATACTGCTTCCTCAATGTATCTTCTATTGTCTTGTAGATGCTGCTGCTTCCTCAATGATTATCTTCTATTGTCTTGTAGATGCTGCTGCTTCCTCAATGTATCTTCTATTGTCTTGTAGATGCTGCTGCTTCCTCAATGTATCTTCTATTGTCTTGTAGATGCTGCTGTTCCTCAATGTATCTTCTATTGTCTTGTAGATGCTGCTGCTTCCTCAATGATTATCTTCTATTGTCTTGTAGATGCTGCTGCTTCCTCAGTGTATCTTCTATTGTCTTGTAGATGCTGCTGCTTCCTCAATGATTATCTTCTATTGTCTTGTAGATGCTGCTGCTTCCTCAATGTATCTTCTGTTGTCTTGTAGATGCTGCTGCTTCCTCAATGATTATCTTCTATTGTCTTGTAGATGCTGCTGCTTCCTCAATGTATCTTCTATTGTCTTGTAGATGCTGCTGCTGCTTCCTCAATGTATCTTCTATTGTCTTGTAGATGCTGCTGCTTCCTCAATGTATCTTCTATTGTCTTGTAGATGCTGCTGCTTCCTCACTGATTATCTTCTATTGTCTTGTAGATGCTGCTGCTTCCTCAATGTATCTTCTATTGTCTTGTAGATGCTGCTGCTTCCTCACTGATGATCTTCTATTGTCTTGTAGATGCTGCTGCTTCCTCACTGATTATCTTCTATTGTCTTGTAGATGATACTGCTTCCTCAATGTATCTTCTATTGTCTTGTAGATGCTGCTGCTTCCTCAATGATTATCTTCTATTGTCTTGTAGATGCTGCTGCTTCCTCACTGATGTGTGACATATTTTGTTGTAGAATATACAAGCAACTGCCAGAAGTACTAAAGAGACAAGAAGTCGAGAAGCGAGAGAACCAGTACCGACTGAACAGGCTCAAGTCAAAGGTGTTCACCAAGGTGAGGCAGACAATGCTGGAACTGTAAACTACTGCTGTAGTAGTGAATTGTGTTTAATGGGGTGTCTCTGTATGTAGATGTTGATCATGCCTGTTAAGATCCGGGTTAGGATAGATCTTCAGCAACCCATGCTTATCGTGAAAAAGTGACTATGCATGTCGTAAAAGGCCACTAACAGGATCGGGGGTCAGGCATGCATGTCATCTTATCCCAAATGTATGGATCGATGCTCATGATGTCAATCCCTGGATTGTCTGGTCCAGACTCAGTTACTTACAGACCGCCGTCAGCTGGAATATTGCTGAGTGTGGCATTAAACAACAAACAAAACAAAAAAAGATGTTGATCAATGATAGTGAGGCCTGTTATGTAATAGATGGAGAACTTGAGATACATTGTCAGGGTAAAACGGTATGGTTGTGTGAACAAAGGGAGAGGTGAAAACGAGACATGTTGAAAAAGACTGAAATGGGTACTTATTCCACATTTTTAAAAATTTCAGTCTGCAAACCTTTCAGCAAAGCAAAACAGATCGCAGAAATAGGATCGTAGGCTATTAAAATTGTCTTGCTCCTCAATAGTCTATAACATTATATCATGTACATACAAACATTCTTTGTTTGTGTTTCAGAAAGTGCAGAGACACGTTCTGATGAGGGCTGGGGCATACTAAAGCCTGTTACCCAGACAGCGCCACTGTGATATTGATATTTATTGTTCAGGAACAGTTTTCTGTTGGTATATTAATCATGTACTGGAAAATAGCTCAATGATGAATATAACATGACTGATTCCCCTGATGAATAGTACCTCATTACTGACCATTGATCAACTTCGTGTATAGGGACAATGAAACTGTCAATAGTTCTCTTTCTGAGATCTGTATTTATTACCCTAAATGGTAGGAGTAGAGGTCATAGGAACAAAGCTTGATCACACATGAAATTATACAGTCAGCGTTTCTTAGTGTATCTACGAATTGTATATAGATCATATTCATATATTGATTGATCAAGTGGTTAGATAAACTTGAGTGCTATATTTATGTTTTCCAGCATTAGTGGCTACAGTGAAACCTTGTTAGTCTGGAAACCCTGCATTCTGGACGATTCTGTGGGAATATCAGCATGAATAAAAGGGAATTTACGCTCTAGGAATGATTTGTTAATCTGGATATTTGTTATTCTGGACAAATACTGTGGGAGCAGTTCTGTTCGTATTAACAGGGTTTCACTGTATATCATGGTATATCTGTACCACTCAAAAGAAGTTAAAGAACACCTGATTTGTTCATTGACTAAAGTTAAACTGTCATGGCTGGTTGGAATTGCAGCACACAGGCTTCCAATTGTGGGTGTTCCTTAACTTGTTCTGAGTGGTATAGATAATGAGAAATGTCATTCAGTGTCTTCCGTCCATTCCGTATTGAAACAAAAGTAGTGTTTTAAGAATATTACTACAATGCATTTTCAGTCATGTAGTTTGGAATCTAAGTGTACAATACAACACAGGTCTTATTCAATTTGGCTTTGTTTTCTTTAATGTATTTAGGCTGGGTCATCCATAAAGCTAACATGCAGAGGTAACTGAAATACTGACTGTTCATAGCTGCATTCAACTCGCTCATGCTTGCCGTAAAAGGTGACTATGAAGATCCGGGGTAGAATAGGTGTTCAGCAACCCTTGCTTGTCGTAAGAGGCGACTAACGGGATCGGGTGGTCAGGACCGCTGACTTGGTTGAAGCATGTCATCAAGCCCAATTGCGTGGATCGATGCTCATGATGTTAATCACTGGATTGTCTGGTCCTGACTTGATTATTTACAGACCGCCGTCATATAGCTGGAATATTGCTGAGTGCGGCGTAACACTACAAACAAACCAACAAACGTTCACATGAAGTGACAGCGTGTGTATTTGATTACAGAGTGAGTGAGAGGGTATATCACCACCTTGAATAATATTTCAATTATATCATGATGGGTAGACTTAATGTGGGAGAAAGTCCTGACATGATGCAGATCGTCATCATCTACCACTTCGGTGAAACCAGCAAGTATGGTCCTGACAAACCTAGAAACATGATTTGGGCGAACCAGGATTCAAACCCATGATCACTGATTTCTGGACGCTTAAGGATCGCAACTCTGTACAATGACTTGCCGTGGTGTAGACAACTGGGTCACTGGTGCCCCAATGACGTTGATAAATGATTCAGGAAATGACCACAACTCCACGTATACTCTCAGCGTCTATTTATTTCCCACCTCTGGGGACAGCACTTTCATGCTACAAACAATACAATCTTGTTGTACAGTGCATGCTTCACAGTTGTGCTCAGTCCACGTCACTATTTACACAAACTTACTTCACCTACCTAACTCTTCTGTGTCGACATCAACACACGTTGACAGCTTTCCAAAACATCATAACAATCAGATATACATACAGGTTATTATTGAGCATTCACAAATATTTTTGACAACTTAAATCACATTTCCTGGGATATTTCCTAGCTGAGGTGGTTCAAATTCCATCAAATATTAATCATGATGATACTAGTCAGAAATGCACAGTCAGTTTAAGGAAATGAAACTTTTTATCTTCTGCATGGAGTACTATAAAACCTAACTTCTGATTGGCTACTCTACACAAGAAACCTGATTGGTTAGTTCAGGATCTCAGTGGTGTGCCATGGCAGTTTCCCCAAGTGGAAATATAGATTCCTTGGCTGCCAGGGTCGCAAAAAAGAAGTTTATTGTACATAATTGTAATCAGTTCCTTGGCCAAGAAATGGTTCTCAGTTGACTCGATCTGATTTCATACTGAGAATATACAAACAGTTTCATTTGCAACATGTTATTTACATACTTCAAGGTGGATTTACCATCGGGGATGCCATAATTATATACATGGAACAAACAGGTCTACACACAAAGACAACTGTCCTACATTGAAACAAAAAAATATAAATGAACAACAAATTAGCATAAAGGTGAGTTTCATGCCACTTTGCATCTTCCTGACACAAGCGTGTCCACTAGCCCATATCAAAGCCTAGTTTCTACCCTTGCCACATCAAGGCCACTTTACTGGTGTCGACCTGGTGCCACCTCTCGTAGATCCCGAGTTGTGCCCCTTCCAATGAAAACGCGATATCCAATATCTCGTACAGCTTCACAAAGATGGCGACTACTATAGGCGACAACCTAGTTGATCAGATAATGAAAACATTCGCGATTTCATCCCTGACACAAAAACAGGCAATCGTTGGGGGGGTTTAAAAGTTGAAAAAGACATATTTGTGTCAAAGACAGCGGTTAATCACTGTCATACTGAGGTGTACCAGTTGTGGATGTTGATTTTGTGAAATGTTCTCTGATTGAACTATCGAAATTTGTGACAGTCCAATCATATTTTGCACAGGAAAGTGGGCTTGATGTGGCAAGGGTGGAAACAAGACTTGGATGATATGGCTAGTGAATGCTCTTGGCCAGGGAAGATGGCCACTTTGAAATGTGTTATGTTTTGTCATGGCATGCGTCTCTAACCTCTTTCAGTAGACATTTAAAATTTTTGGCAGCTTAATTATATTTTATTTCTACTTAATAAAGGAAAAAACATTCACAACATATATTGGGACTACTTTTAATGCTTCGCTGGTTTAGATGCTTTTACACATAATGAATAATAGTCTGACAATAATTTAGACAATAAAAGAGATGGATGGAATTCAAACAGACTTCTTTTATCAAAGAAAATCAAATCTCTAGGTTGGAAACATTGATTTATCTCCATGAATCAAGAAGTCCCCAGCTTGTAAACCACCAACGGCTACCATTGAAACTGCTAAGATCACTCCAAACAGAAATGTTATGTTGTTTGTTGACTTTGCACACCAAAAGACAGCTGGCCAATTTATACATTACACTACTTGCTGTAGGAGTTTCATGTGTCTATAGTACCCGCGAAGATCCGGGGTAGAATAGGTCTTCAGCAACCCATGCTTCCCGTAGAAGGCGACCAATGGGATCAGGTGGTCAGGCTTGCTGACTTGGTTGAAGCATGTCATGGATCCCAGTTGCGTGGATCAATGCTCATGATATCAATCACTGTCCAGCATTTGATTGTCTGGCCTGACTCGATTATTTACAGACCACCGTCATATACAGTCAAGTCTCGTTAATCCGACACTTGTTAATCCGACAATCGGCTTTATCCGACACTAATGATGGGAACCGATTAAATCAGTGCTATTTAGTCCCGTTAATCCGACAATCTCGCACTCCGACTCTGACACACCTAATTTGCAACAAGTGACCGAAATCACTCATTAATCAGTCTCGTTAATCCGACACAGTGATCAGCATACTCCGTGGTCATCTGCCCACGAGTACTCAGCCCGTGTTTTGATGCGAGACGAATCGCCTGGTATCTGTATATTACAACGGCTGCAGAGATAAACTTGCTTAACAATAAAAAATTACTGCTTTAAATAAAGAAAACAGGAAAATCCTTATCTATCATGTAGTTGTCCAATTTTCGATCACGAACGTTGATACTACTAAATTTCGTTTATCCGACATACTATCCGACATAATCATATGCAACCATCGATGTCGGATTAATGGGACTTGACTGTAGCTGGAATATTGCTGAGTGCGGCGTTAAACAGCAAACCAAACCAGAACGTGTCAATAGATTGGTAAATAAGTTTTTTACGATCTGAATGGGCTTGCAGCCACGATACTGAAGGTAGCGGTATAAACAATCGGCGTATATCGTCCCGTATACCCACTATGGACACATGGAACTAATTCGTCATGAGCTCTAAATCTGTAAAGTTGGCCAAAGTTGACGACATACATTCCTGTCGACATTTTTTGAGTGCATGGTTATGTCACGAGGGACACAGCAAGTTGTTTTTGTGTACATACTTGGCATATTTCAGCAAACTGATATTTAGTTGCGCAAATAACGTACACATTCTGCAAGTTATGAATTTAAATGGTAAGCCCCTTCCATTGGGACATCCTGGCTCCACCGCTTGGTAGTAAAAGGCTTATGTTGAAGGAAAACAAACAAACAAACGAAACTGGGTCAGTTTGTGGAGATTCATCTTAGTTCAGGGTCATATCAATTATTAATAGAAAAAGCGGGTCACATGACTGTCAGGTAGAGATTCGCGTCATGTAAATGGAATGTGCTACATGGAAATGGTTTATTCCGGAATGACTACAATGTCAACTTCAGTGTGGAAGTCTATCCTGGTTTCAGCTTTATAAAGCATAAAGTTAGAGCCTTCACTGATGTTTGCGCCAGTTCTAATGCTTAGAGGAAGACCAGAAACGACTATTATTTAAAATTTATATTTTCAGATTTATCTAATCAACACTGGGCCTTATGAGAATGATCAATTATGGAAAGATTGTTTGTGTACTTAAAAATTAGAGTTTGATTTTACGCCACTTTCAGCAATATCACGGTAGGGGACACCAGAAACGGGCTTCACACATTGTACCCATGTCGGGAATCGAACCCGGGTCCTCGGCGTGACGAGCGAACGCTTTAACCACTAGAAGCATGTACATATTTAATATCATAATCAGATGTTTGAATGTGGCTTGTACACGTCTTGGTATGATTGTTGCCTTTTACCATGCAGTACTGTTTGATAATTATTTGTTACACATCTTGCAGAAAAGTATGGTGAAATATATATAAAATTTACAGATAGTAAGCACAATCATTCTTTTAGGAAAATATTCAATTACTGTTTGTTGATGTTTAGATGAAGATGCACCTGATTTGTATTATGGAATTGTTAAGACAGACATGAACACTGCACACGTACATTTATAAGTGTAACGATAATGAAGATGTATATTACAATATGTATTCAGATTCAACCTTAGTCAACGGATAAGTTCAACCCTGAAAATACAAGCAGGAAGTTTTTCATAGTAGTTCACACAACACAACAATTCCTTCAGTACAAGTCACTTATTACAAAAAAGATTTAAACATTACATACTGAAAAAATTGAAGAACAACCTCTCTTAAAGTGAAAAAAACCCAAAACATCACACAGGATATTATAGTTAATATTGACAGTATAGGTGAAACAAACCTCATATCAACCCTGACACGTCAGATCTTTATTACTCATCTGCTCATTGACAAATTTGCTAGGAACATCAACAATACAACAACAAAATCAAAATATGTCTCAAGATCAAGAAATATGTAACAGTTCTGACCAGTTATTGTCGCAGATACCAGCTGGTTTTCCTCGATCAGAAAATGGAACAGAAACCAAAAATAATATATTCCATACAAATATGGCAAGCAAAATGATACTGATATTCATTCTCCTATGGGATTAGATCTGTGGAACAGTAAAACTTTTTTGAATGACAAAATCTTTTTCTCGAATGAGCAGACATTCGTTTTCGGTAGATATTTTTTTTAAATGTAGTAAAAGCGTGAAGCATAAATCAATCTTAACAATTCAATCATTGAAAACAAATGTATTACCAAATGATAGTAGTCATACGGAAAATAGTTTCCCTTTCAACATATCAGTTTGGTTCAACATAGCACAACAGTACACAACAGTTATTTTATGGTTTGTCAGATCAATGCTGGAGCAAAACATTTTGATTTTCATAATTTTGGTGCTGACGAACAAGAAATATAACTGAGGGTATTCTCATGATAAGCAGATCCAAGCATGCAACATGCACATCCACAAAATTTGAGAAGTGTTACGGAAAATACCATCTGTAACGGACATATCACCTACTTCTCAAAGTGGTAAAATAAAAAAACTTCTTACATAAATTTCAGCAATTGAGAGAAGTGTTATGGAAAATAGCATCTTTATCATACATCTCACAAATGATATGAATTATCTGAAATATAGTATTGTTCCTGACGTGTATTAACAAAGTTGCTACAGCCTCAAAGCTATGGTTGCCATGGTAACAGGTATCCTTTACAATATCTTTTTTTAACAAATGAAAATTCATAACGGAGTACACACCACAAATCCCAGACCTCACCCAAACCAAAGTCATTCACAGCAAATTTATAGTTATATCACAGGTTGACACAAAACTTATTGACCAAAACTTGCCTCATCAGGAATTGTATATCATTCTGTACAAAAGTCTTGTCTGCCATCATATAGCCGGAATATTGCTGAGTGCGGAGTTAAACAACAAACAAACAAAAGTCTTGTATTTTGCATTTTGTTATTTCAGAAAAGAAATTCCAACCAACACTTGAAGCAAAATCCCCACACTGAAACAACAACAAAAACAGTCCAGCTTTCCTGAGAACTAATTGTTTCTTTTTTCGTTGTCAATTTCAGACCCTTCTTTCTAACGATCTATCTACTGGTATAACAAATGCAATTAGGGTTGAAATGAACAGAGCTCTAGATGACCACTGCATCTGTGTAAAATATACCCCAAAAAAGACAATTTAGCAAATATGTTTTGAATTGTTCGTTAAAAATACTTGTAAAAAAATTAAAAAACTCAGTACCAGCCTTTTCAGCATGTGTACCTGTAGTGTACCGGAGCTAAAGATGTGACTAGAACAAATATGTAGACTATTTTAAGGGAGGTTTATAAAAGGTTTGTGAGTGAGTTGGGTTTACCATTGCTGTGAACAGTATTTCAGTTATATCATGGTGTGTCAGCTTGATGTCATCTTCCTGAGGCAAGAGTGTTAACTGACTTTAAAAGTCCGAACTAGGCTGAAATTTCCGGGCTCAATCGTAGCGCCACCAGTGGCTATTACGAGTTATGTCCCTTCTATGCCTCTCCTATGGACCGATCAGATTCCACCTCTCGAATCACTAGCATTTGCTTCAAACCAAATGGTGGCGCCCAGTCAAGATGATCTGATTGATAATCAAGATCTATATTGTGATAAAAAGGGTCTTACATTGCAAAGTGCATCAAATCACATGAACACCTTGATTAAAAACATAAGATTTGAAAAATATGCATTAACAACAAGTTGGTGGTGCACATGCTTTGCAAATCCTGCAATCGACTGAAATCTGCATGACAGTTTTTGAACAGAATTTCGATTTTGTTGTGCAATTTTGATTGGTCTATGCATACACTCGTTAGTCCAGCCAAAATGTAACTCCATTATACCAGCATGCGTGCGTGCATGTATGCCCAACCCTTCCTATTGAAAACGGAATGTAATATGTTGTAGGCAGTAAACTTGACTTTAAAAATGCTGGATCCACCCTTGTTAGTGAAACCCACCAGAATGAGAATGGAGAGCCCAAACGATGGATCATAATCAAGGAATGTCTGTGATTTGAAACATCAGTCATAGGATCCTGTCACACCTAGGGGGCACAACTCTGCTAGGGGACACAACTCTGCACGGCAGGGTGTGGCACCCAAACAATTTGTGAAACAAGTAGCATATCTGATCATCAATGATCATTGACATTAATATTTTGGTACAATGGTGCATCAATTTTTCTTTCAGCCTATGTTGTAATATCTTGTCAAGGATAGGAGTTTAAACATGATTATGTCAAAGACATCAAGTATTTATTTACATTATAACAAGCATATTTATATGGAAAAATGAGGATCAAAAGGACACAAAATTAAATTCCAGATCTTTGTTGTATTTGTTGTTGTTTTTTTTCATTATTTGTTTTTGAGAAAATAGCGACTTGACTTTTTTTTCATAATTTTCAAGATTAACAAAATTTTATGTTTGTTACATTTTGTGACTTAGTTAATGTATGTTTTCCCAGTTTTAATATTTGACAACTTTGAAAGTAAGAGGAATTCAATTAAATTTGTTCAAAACAATTCGACAACAGATTTTTACAACATTATTAAAAAAGTCCTCCGAGACTGTCAGATCCAACTCATTACAAACACCACATTCTTCCGTTCAAAGTCTCCTAACTCACAGCTTGCTTATAGTTATCAAAATAAACATTTACACAATTTGTTTAGTAATATAAGCGTATGGTTGACACCATGTTGTACAAAGATATGCATCATATTTGCTTCAGGAATATATTTTTCGACACAAATACAATTTCATCTTTGTTTCAT
This sequence comes from Haliotis rufescens, assembly GCF_023055435.1. NCBI lineage: Eukaryota > Metazoa > Mollusca > Gastropoda > Lepetellida > Haliotidae > Haliotis > Haliotis rufescens. The sequence goes on from NW_025964390.1 coordinate 129,221, forward strand.
TATACTTAAATTAATTATACAAAAATACCTTAAAGAACACCTGATTCTTTCCTGCCCTGACAGATTGATGATGGTAACTGAAAAAATCAGGGATTCTTTAACTTCATTTGAGTTTTGTGTGCATATATATAAGGAACTATAGTTTGCAAACCTTTATGATAATCATCATAATCATTCCAACGCAAGCTGTTCAAAACGTGATAATTTCTGTGTAATAAATGCCATGCTTTGCTATAACGCCACACAACTTAACGCTGGAATGGATGTCTCTACTGAATGCTATCAAATTACATTAACTCTTCATAATGCCACAATAAAAAAACTGATCCCCATCCAATGTCATCAAAATCAGATCTTAGTTCTCGCTACCGCTAAACAAAGATCTGAAGACACTCTAATCCGGATCACATCACACCGACCTTGCACGAATTTTGACTGACCAATGGAATGAGTGACAAGAAGTCGACATTAGCCAATCAGAAGGCAGCTTTCTTGTGCTTTATGGCACTAACTTCAAATTGGCCACTACGCTTCGAAACATATTTTGACAAATTCTCGTTAAAAACTTGAAACTTGAACAAAACATTCTGGAATAGCTAATAGATGATCTAGATTGTATGGATTCAGCCTGTAACTATCCTTCGGAATACCCCTTGTTTAAGTTTTCAAGGTTGCATGATTAGAAATCACATTCCGACTGTCACTTTCATGATCTGGTAAGCAGCGCTCTGATTGTTCGGATGAAAGGTCGTTCTGACGTGACCCCTAATGGGATGTCCTCAGATCTTTGTTTAGCGGTAGCGAGAACTAAGATCTGATTTTAATGAGATTGTATCCCCACCTCCCTCAGTACCAAATACCATGTGTACCAGTAGACGAAGATAACCCCTGCACGTTGCAGATTCTTTACTTGAGGAAGTACCCCTTCGATATGATCCCCCAATTCACATCCATCAACAACTAATGTACACAGTTGCATTAGTTTTTTCCAAAATACTTTTAACATAAAGAAGGGCAACTGTCTGACATATTTTTACAATTTTGATGAAAATATGATGATTATTTATTGTGGCCTAATGGCAAATGTTGCTACCCTACCACTACAATGTAAGGCTATTTATTGCCATCATAATGAAGAGTCAATATGTATCTAGTGTTGTTATGATAATGAGAACATAACTGCATTAGTTGTAAGGTAATATCTGCCAAAAGTACATGCATCTGTCTACAGATGTTTATAAAGCATCTGGCAAACAGCAAAACACACCAATCACAAAATAATGCAATCCAATTGTCACTGAATAAATTCTTTTTTATCACTGCTCTGATATAAAATGAGTGAGTATGGTTTTAAGCTATATTTTAGCAATATTCCAGCAATATCACAGCAGGGGACACCATAAATGGGCATTGTGCCCATGTGGGAAATTGAACCCGGGCCTTCGGGGTGACGAGTGAACGGTTTAACCTCTAGGGTACTCCATGGCGCCTCTATTATATAATGATATCAGAAATTGAGATACACACATAAAGAGGTCAGCTCATTTGTAAAATCAGACTGATGTACAGCAGAACCTTGCTAATCTGGATGGTACTGTTCCCCTATGAAATAGTCTGTATAAACAAATGTCCAGACAAACACATCGTGATAACGGAGTAATGTCCCTTTGTACACATGAATGTGTTTCCAGCAGTAATCATTTGGAAGATAGGGTTTCTGGATTAAGGGGGTCCAGATTAACCAGGTTTCACAGTACACTGTAAGGCCAGACCATTTTTTTCCTGTTTTTTTTTTTTTAAAAAGAAGTTGCATGCAAAAACAAATGCTGTTTCATTGAAAATATGCAATTATCAAATATAATTTTTGTATTTGTCAATATCTTCTATACGAATAATGGTGTTTGATTAAATATATGCTTTTGTTATAAAGGTTTTTGTTTGTATTTATGTTCAAACTTTTATGTAAAATTATCAACCTCAGTTAAGAACCCTTTTTTAATATTTCTATTTTGTCTAAAGGATATTGATGATGAAAATCTGTTAAAACCAAAAAAAATGGTCTGGCCCAAGATAGAAAACAATATTCTTTGTTCTCACAACTCAAAACACCAAAACCAGGCAGGATATTATCAAAATACAGATAGTAAAACCAGTGTTTCAAAAGCAATTGTTGAAAAAACACAGTTTACATTTTCTGCCTAATAAATGTCCCAGTGCTTCTCTCCTTTGATTGATGGTAGTTGTACTTAGTAGTATGTGGTCGTACTAAAATGTTGGAGTGAGTTCCGTTTCCAGATCTGTGTAGCATATCGTCAATACATCACAAGTTTCCATACACTACATTCCGCCATCACCCTCAATACATGCGGACGATTTGCTGTGTTGTCGCTATGTTTAACAAACAAGACAAATGGTTTCTTTGTGGGGAACCCAGCGGGTATTCAGACCATGAAGTGTTCTGATCACATCAGCAATATTTCTCGGGCACCATGCAGAGTTAAAAATAACCAGCTGCCCGTAGGCCTGTGGCAAGTAGATCTTGTGCCGGGCCTGTAGTTTCTAACTTGAACGGGTTCTCAGGCATGCAGTGAATTTATGTGTTGATATTATTTGTCACAAAAAACTTTAGTTTTATAAATTGGTCTGGAAGCTGTTCCTCCTTGCAATCCTAGCACTATGACTGTCATAAGTCTTTGTTAAAGTTTGGGAGTTACAATCGTCTTAGCGTTGAGATCGGTTAGTGGAACGGCGCCCTGAAGAGTTTAGTCAGGGCCTGCAGATTCCAAAGTCTGTGGGTCCTGATGGCAGTCTGGCAATTTATTTAATTTTAAACACTGGCACCATGCCCCACAGCCTTGACCCGCTTACGTTAAACATTGCCTCAATGTCAGGAAATCTTAGGGTTCACACAAAGGTCACGGATGGAGGAAGGCTAGTTTTACTTCCATGAAGTATACACTGGCTCACGTCATTTCCTGATTCAAGGCCGCCTTTTGTCCGGTGGATAGAGCGTCTGCTCGGAAAGTGGAAGGTCACATCCCCGGACACGCCATTCCAAAAGACGTTTAAAGATGGCACTTGTTGTTACCCTGCCTGATGCTTTGCATTAAGAGGAAAAAACAAGGACTGGTCGGCTTGAAGTCAGTACCCTGTGTCTGAGTGGGGTATTCATGTTAAACTGCATGGGATCTCAGTGGACAACACTATGAAACTAGCATCATTCCGGACACACAGATACACAGACAGACAGACAGACAGATACACACACATGTAAGCACATCACTATATAAGTGCATTAATCGTAATATGATATTAAACCCCATTTGACCTTACCAGGGGCGGTTGGGTAGCCTAGTGGTTAAATTGTTTGTCGTCACACCGAAGACACGGTTTTGATTCCTGACATGGGTACAATGTGTGAAGCCGTGACAACGCTGCAATATTGCTTAAAGTGGCGTAAAACATATTCACTCACTCACTCACCTCACCAGACTAAAAATAGACATATGTCACTATTACACCACAGAGCTGACTGTATTAACGGGTAACGGAGGAACATTTAGTGTACCAAGCCATGAGTGTTGACGAGGTGTGTAGCATGGCCCGATGTCAACATACTGCCATGTTTACAAGCCCTTGTTGAAGTAGACCCTAGCTGGTGGCGAGGGTAGAGCCAACAGTTTGTCACGGATTTCCGGTTCTAGACTGCTCACTGCCATGGAACTAAAAATAAAAAAAGACGAGAATTATTTCTTTTCTGTTTGATTGTTTGTTTGTTGTTTAAAACTGCACTCAGAAGTATTCAAGCTATATGACGGCGGTCTGTAAATAATCAAGTCTGGACCAGACAATCCAGTGATTATTATCATGAGTATCGATCCACGCAGCTGGGATACGATAACAAGCATCAACCAAATCAGCGAGCCTGACCACCCAACCCTTTAGTCGCCACTTACGACAAGCGTAGTTGCCTTTTACAGCAAGCATGGGACCTATTCTACACGGAATCTTCTATTTCTTTTCTGAAAGGATAAGGGTTGGAAAGGGACCCTATTTGACCCATTGTTTATGAATAATTTAACATTTACTTAAGAAATAAACGCAAGTGGGAGTTGTTTATGTACAATAAAACACTGCAGGGAGAATAAACCATGAGTGATTTATTCTCTCTGCAGCGTGTTTATTGTACCGTAAACAATGACCCTCGCCACCTTGTTTTATGAAATAACAAGTAGCATACATGATGAAATGATCCTGGATATATACTGAGGGAAACAAATAAGGGAACACATGAAAATACAAGTGCTCCTTTATTGTTTTCCAGGTTTTGTTCCCAAGCTATGGATGTCACTGTGGGTAAAAATCTGGGAATAAATAAAGGGACACTGCAATGTAATGGTGTTCCCTTATTTGTTTCCCTCAGTATGTCTGTAAAGGCCTGTGATAAAACATCATGGTTGAATGTCAAACGTGTGTATGAATAAAACTCACCTTTTCTGAGGAAATAGTGCACAACATAGAGGGGTGGCAAATACAAGGCTGGAAAGAAAGAGAAGAATTACTAGAGTGTCAACTCATGTAACAGTTATTAGTGCACACCTCATCATAAACATCAGCAAAACTTCACAAACATTTCCATTTGAACTAGACAGAAAAAATTATTTAAAATCTATTCAGATCTTGTTCAGTGTATAAGGTAATATTTAATTTACATATATTTTTTATACTTACAAAAATCCTATAAGCATCACTTGTATGGGTGCATTCAACCATGGCATTCTCTGGAAACAAAATGGCAGATTTGTTTAGGCAAACAAGAACAAAAGCTTGAGTGTTTGTGTCCTCAACTTGACACACTTCAGCTGAAGGACTTGTATAACAAAACAGTTCAGAAGAACTTGCTATTCTACTAAATATTTAAAATGCAGTTAGTTAATAATTAAGATTGAACATAATTTGAAAAGAATCTTGAGGAGAAATTTAATCTACTCACCCTGAGAAATTCTTTCTTATCTAGATGATTCATAATAAATGGTGGAATCACTGAAACACAAAACAACAACATTAAAGTTTCTAGAACATTCATGTGTTTAAGTCCTGCTGTTTTTAGCCAAAACATTTTGTAAGAACAGTGCCACCTTCATTTATAGATATTTTATCGGATGTAATTTTATGAGAATGACTATTTGTGATGTAGCCATAAATATGTATTCTGATCCTAGGGACCGACATTGTCTGAAATTCCCAGTCCAAGTTTTATTTTACTGGTAAAAAAAACAACAACAATTACCTGTAATCAAAAACAGTGCGAGGTGTTCACTACTGTATGAGCCGCCCCCCCCCAGGATCCATTGTGACCAACCAATACACAGATGTCGGAGTACTCACTCATTCCTGGTGTGGCCATCACCCTGGACCAACCAATACACTGCTGTCTGACTACTCACTCATTCCTGGCGTGGCCATCACCCTGGACCAACCAATACACAGCTGTCTGACTACTCCCTCATTCCTGGCGTGGCCATCAGCCTGGACCAACCAATACACAGCTGTCGGACTACTCACTCATTCCTGGCGTAGCCATCACCCTGGACCAACCAATACACAGCTGTCTGACTACTCCCTCATTCCTTGCGTGGCCATCAGCCTGGACCAACCAATACACAGCTGTCGGACTACTCCCTCATTCCTTGCGTGGCCATCACCCTGGACCAACCAATACACAGCTGTCTGACTTCTCCCTCATTCCTGGTGTGGCCATCACCCTGGACCAACCAATACACAGCTGTCGGAGTACTCACTCATTCCTTGCGTGGCCATCAGCCTGGACCAACCAATACACAGCTGTCGGACTACTCCCTCATTCCTTGCGTGGCCATCACCCTGGACCAACCAATACACAGCTGTCTGACTTCTCCCTCATTCCTGGTGTGGCCATCACCCTGGACCAACCAATACACAGCTGTCGGAGTACTCACTCATTCCTGGCGTGGCCATCACCCTGGACCAACCAATACACAGCTGTCTGACTACTCCCTCATTCCTGGCGTGGCCATCACCCTGGACCAACCAATACACAGATGTCGGAGTACTCACTCATTCCTTGCGTGGCCATCACCCTGGACCAACCAATACACAGCTGTCTGACTACTCACACATTCCTGGCGTGGCCATCACCCTGGACCAACCAATACACAGCTGTCGGACTACTCACTCATTCCTGGCATAGCCATCACCCTGGACCAACCAATACACAGCTGTCGGGCTACTCACACATTCCTGGCGTAGCCATCACCCTGGACCAACCAATACACAGCTGTCGGTCTACTCACACATTCCTGGTGTGGCCATCATCACTCTGGACACGACCACCTGGGATATAGCAGACGTTGCAGCTCGTGTGGACGTCCCCACACGGTTCCCGTTCTCATCTAATATTGGGATTCCATTCATTAGCTCCCTGAAACAACACAGTATCTCTAAAGTAGGCATCGAGCAGTTCCTGGAATTGCTTAATCCTTAAACGAGGCTCACATTATCATTCTGTTTGCATCACTGTGTCTTTCTACACCAAGTCCTTATTGGTAGTTTTAAACAATGGACAAAATGTAGTAAAGGGGACCCATTATGACATATTTTGGTCATGTGTTACTTTAGATCTTCCAGTCTTTGGGTTGTGCTTGATGGCTTCCTCAAAGTTGTGAGGTGAGGTGAAATGGGGTTTACCCTCACGTCCAAGATTATTGCACTTATATAGCGACGTGCATGTACGTGTGTGTGTTTGTGTGGCTGCTTGTACTAGTCCGGACTGATGCCGATTTATAGTGATAGCTCACTGAGATACCATGCCGCAGTTCAACATGAATACCCCACTCAGATTGAGTATACTGACTCCTTGTTTTAGCCCCTTAATGCCGAGCGCCAGACAGGGTAACAACAAGTACCATCTTTTAACGTCTTTTGGTATGACGCAGCGTGGGATCGAACCCCGGACCTTCCGCTGTCCAGACGGATGCTCTACCACTAGACCACTGAGGCGGTCCAATCAGGAAAGAGTACAAATGTTGAGGTACTCAAATATTTGTGGAACATTCTGCAAAACATAAAATGAAAGACTACTGTTCCAGCCAAATGGCCGACTGCCAGCGCGGAATGGTCTCTGCTGACTGCTACGTACTTGCTCCTCATGCAGGGGATATTGATGCAGTTGGCCGAGGCAACAGCAGCAAAGGGCACAAACCGTCCAATCAGAGGAGGGAATTTCTGGAAGAAAAGATGAATGTCAACTTCAGGAATGCCAATTTTGCTGCTGAGTGAGTTGTGATTTCGGACACTTTGTTTGTTTGTTTGTTGTTTAACGCTGCACTCAGCAATATTCCAGCTATATGACGGCAGTCTGTAGAAAATCGAGTCTGGACCAGACAATCCAGTGATTAATATCATGAGCATCGATCCACGAATTTGGGATCAATGACATGCATCAAGTCGCCTTTTACGACAAGCATAGTCGCCTTTTACAGCAAGCATGGGTTGCTGAAGACCTATTCTACCCCGGATCTTCACGGGTCTATTGTAAAGGAACAATGATCTGATTGTAATGAGCTGGCCAAGTGATGACCGGAGTCTCATGATGAAGATGCAGCCCCCAGTCTGCTGTCACAATGGGAGATGTTCTGACCTTACCTTCACCATACTGTTGAGCGTCAGCGCTGTTGTGACCGCTCCGCCAGTGGCCAGCATATACGAGATGCCCAGATGCCTGAAAGTGCCACAGGGTTCAAACTTTGTACCGGGTACGGTGAAGAAAATGACAGCTTTTACTGTCACAAATTGCATCTAAATAAGGCACCACTTTTTTTCATTATTCTGCTTGAAGATTCGACCCAAATGATTGATTAGAACACAAAGAAGATGCAAACACAAAATTGAAATAACTACCAGTATTTCCTTTTGTAATCACTGAAGATGAAACACTTCGTATGTAGTCACTGGTCACGGCAAAACCAGGGGGACATCGGATGATGTACACTTTTGTTAGTTTATGTTCTAAATGGTTTGTTTGTTTGTTGTTTAATGCCGCACTCAGCTATATCAGTAAATAATCGAGTCTTGACCAGGCAGTCCAGAGATTGACATCATGAGCATCGATCCACGCAATTGATAGTCGCATGTTCTAAACAGACTAACACAGACATAACAGAAGGTGGCTAAGATTGCTGTCTGTGATTGCTTGATGATTTCAAGTCATGAGGGACAGAAATCCTCTGCTTTCTTAGTTAAAAGTTATGGAGAATGCGGCTGTGACGTGTTAATATGTGGGTACGAAACTTTCCCTTAAATACGAAACTACCCTCTATGCTTTGGGAATGACTTTATGGCAGCCATCTTGTTTTGCCTCAGGATGGCAGTGATTGACAACACCTGTGGGTGCAGGAAGCGTTTTGGGTTGACTGAAGAATACAAGTGTGTATGAAGAACGTTTGTGTGTCTATTTTAACAACGGGTACCTGGGCATTAAATTTGGAGTCGTCTCAGCCTTAATCTAGAAGCAATGGTGTTGAATGTGTCCAAACATATCGTCATATTTAATAACTACATGGATGTATGATACGCTGACTAACAGAGGATGCAGAGAACGCTACTGCCTTCAAGTGTACTGACTTGGGTGATATCGGAGAGTCGCCGCTCCTGTTGGTGTAGTTGACAATGGCGTTGAACGACTGGTTGAACCATTGCCAAAACAGCACTGCTGGAGTCGTTCTGAAAACACAAATATTGTAACAAATGACTCATTGAAAAGTCATCTTTTGTTCCTGCCATTCAATATTTCAACATCTTTTAGACCTTTAGGTGTGAAAAGATTTGAGATTTACATTCTGATCACTTCTGATAAATGAGTTGAAACTTAACAGATGAAACAAGTTTTTGACCACTGTCATGGCCATCTTGCAGTCTTTGAACATTGTTCAACATGTTTAGGGGATTATGTATATCATGTCCAAACACTGATTTTGACCTTTCGTCATGGTGGTCGCATGGGTTGCCTAATCATCTGAGACCAATATCTATTTTCAGTTCTTTATTCACCCGAGTCTCTGAACACAAGTACGCCTGAGTACCAGTTTACATGTCACATGCTTCTACACATTTATCAGAAACTGGAATTCACAAACGGGGCCAAAAGGCTCTTTAGCTCGCCCGACTTATGAACAAATTTAAAATTAAGATTTTATGCCGCTTTTAACAATATTTCAGCAATATCACGGCAGGGGACAACAGAAATGGGCTTCACACATTGTATCCATGTCGGGAATCAAACCCGGGTCTTCGGCGTGACGAGCGAATGCTTTAACCACTAGGCTACCTGACCGCCCGAGCAGGTGTTAGAGACATCATAGCTGGGATCAGTGATACCAAGATTAGCCTCCATTGGTCTTGTAGCTTCGGGGGATAGGTTGAAAATGAATGGATGGACAGATGAAGGACTATGTGCCACTACATAAGCTCACTTGACTTTCAGTCAGGTGAGCTAAACAGTCACTGATCACACATTCTGATTCCACATACAAAATTTGAAAGTCCAATGACAATTGTGAAATGCTGATTGTGAAAGCACTGTGCTTACGTCTCACAAGGCAAGATTACTTTGTGATCATTATTCATATCGACCATTACTGCTTGACCACAGTTTACCGAATCATGAAACGCAAATATCAAATGTGGATGTTTATTTAGCAATAGTTCAATATGAACTCATTGTTTATGTGCTGCCAGTAAATGTTGGTACAATGTCTTGTTGAGCTGAGGAATGTGCATCCACATGAATCATTAAAAATAATCCAATTGAGTTTGAGATAAAAATACAAATTATATAGTATTTAAGTGACTAGGGAATCATTTCTAATTTTGAGTTATCGTGTGAATGTGAATCTCAAAATTTGACATATATGTTACATACAAATATATTGTTATATCAAACATTAGGGAACTGAAGGTTTGGTGGAGATAGGCAGACATTTGAGATTGAGGAGTTTAAGATTGAAGGACCATACCGTAACTCTATCAGTCTATGTTGTCTTTTTTCATAAATGATCATTCCGATTCTACCATGAATTTGGAATTTACTCGATTCTGATTGGTCAATCAGAGGCTATTAAATCACAATAAACTCCCTCTGATTGAAACAGCTGGTTTGACGGTTGCATCACTGCGGAAGCTAATATTTATAGAATAGCACTTATTTCAGTCATTGTCGGTAGGCATATTTAAATAATTATAGCTACAATTACAGGTTACAAAATGCACAGATGCAGTTACTACAATATTCAAAGGATGTGTGGCAATACATTTCGTGCAGAAAACACGATAGAAATCGACAAAGGGAATGTATTTAGGTTTTGGAGACAACAGAAAGCTTGGAATTTTGGCACTTTTCTATATACGACTGTGACGTCATATCTTTTGCGTCACAATGAGCGATATGACGTCATAATGGTGGCATGCGATGTGGAGCGAAAGCCTTGCAAAGCTTGCTTTGTTTTCTTTAGGGATGCCCACCTCATGTTAGCTTACCAAGTTGCCGTGCTTATATCCTTTCAATTCCTGTAATATGTTCGAGTGAAGTATTACGGTGTAAACAAACTGCTTGAGTATATACAGCGCCATATTTTGTTCGGTGATTCCGTAATTCAGATCGGTAAACTCAAAACACTGAACTCAACCCATGCCGCTTCACTCAGTATATTTGCTAACACCAAAGCGTTCACATTTTATTTAGTCATGGTAGAATGGAGATAAACATACTGTGTTTTCACATACTGCGTGTTCGGTTCCAAATTCAATTTAGCACTGTTAAATCTACAGGTAATCTTGCTCTACAGTATGTTTATCTCCTAATTAAATCCAATGTTTTTATGCATACCTGATGCGACACAGTGCTTTAGCTTCGCTACCTTATACAAACAGACAGTATTGGATTGAAGAGACAGTTGAAACAGACTACAGCCCCTGCCTTGACAACCATGAGTTATCCCCCTTGGCCCCCTCATATTCTTCACTGTGTGACTGCAGGCACAGCGTAGACAGTGGCGCCTGACGGTAAGGCGGAGGAGGCGGACGCTGTCTGGGTGGGCCTATAGTCTGTTTGTATAAGGTAGGGAAGCTAAAGCACGGTGTAGCGTCAGGCTTAAGTAGCTTCCAGTGTTAGTCAGCAACAATGGATGACAGTCCGCCTCTCACGGCACTATGAGCAAGGGGAGCAACTCTTACTTGTAGAACGTCATCATGCAGCCTGTTATTGACATGTTCATCGGGACTTGAGCCGACATACGTCCGAGGATAAACATCTTCTCCCCTGTGTCGGGATGGAAGGCGGAGTCATACAACTGTTTGGCTTTCCATATCTCATCATCACTCAAGTTCGACAAAGGATCTCCTCGTCTGAAACAAAAACATTTTTATTAGAGGTTTTCTCTTTAGATATTTCCTCCTTGCTTCACCATTGTGGCCTTGTACAGTCAGGGCTTTCAGTTTGTCATGATTCTGCGTTATGTATAAAAATGAGATAGGACAGGTGTGTTTTACACCCACTGGAAATGTCAAAGTTTAAATTTGAAAATTGAAATATTAGCAAAAACATTTTCAGCCATGGTTGACAACTAGCCGTTTTGCTTTATTGCACATTTTGACTTCTGATATATCAAATTCAAGAGTAAGGCAAAGAAGATTAAAACATCTAGTGAAAATCTAAGCATGAGAATGTCCATGACCCAAGATGAATGTAGTACCATGTGTACAGATGTATGTAATGTCTCTGTCTACATCGCCAAACTAAATCAGCTTGGGTCAACTACTTCCTCACCTTCAAATATTTTATTATTTAAAAAAAATATATAATTCATGTTTATTCTGTTTTTTTGGTTTTTTTTAAAAAAAGCTTTTATTGTTCCCATAGTTCTAGATTAATCAGTATTCCCACAAAAACATATTTCAAAAATTACAAAAAATCTAAAACCCACCTTTTTGACATTTCAGCTTTACATATTCACTTGGTACTTTTATATGTATGAAATATGCAAATATTCAGAGCTCCAGATAAGCTTTTGGTGTTGTGGGTATTTTACCCATGCATTTTAAAATCATTGGGTATCAGTAATTCTATCTGGGTATTCAAATTTCTGTTACCCACTAGTTTTTACACATGTGGGTATTTAGTTAAATATTTAAAAACACTATTCATCTAGTCCCTGCAAACTGATGTCGTGTGGGTTCGAGAGCTTTATAGGACTCAAAAATACCATGATACTTCCACAAGAAACTGTGATGGCAAATGATCATGATGTAACTATCATCGTGGAGTTTGGCAAGGTTGATGGAATGCCCGTTTATAATTTTAAAATATGTTGCTGATTAGCCAATCGAAAAGCAGGGTTACTTCACTATATTTTGATGATACGCACAAGTATTATTTTTGTAGCGTATCTGTAATGTTCGTTGCGTATTTGATAAGCTTGGATTTTATTTGACTGCGTATTTCTGCATTTCGGATGCGTATTTTACGCAAAAACACAGCTTATCTGGAGCTCTGAAAAATTGAAATGGACAAATTCTTATTCTCTTCCACATGAACACATCTGATAACTTTCATGACGTTTTCTAAGGGTGTTGCTAATATCTGTAATAATATGCTTCCCTCACAGGGTCCTGAGAAGTCTTGCCCTGGGCTGGTTAACTAGTGTGTAGAAATGTCCTAAACACCAATATGATACTTGTTATTATGGTTGCTTGCATGGTATGAGGTAGTTTCTGAAACAACAATTACATTAAAATTGAAAAGGAGCCCCAGTGTGATGGGAGATTCAGAACCTGAACCTGAGGCAAATCTAGACTTGCTTCACTTAGGGCTACAGCATTACAGTAAGGGCTGGCTGGAAGGGAAGATAACATGGTTCTGGGACTGTGAGATGGGAGACTCAGAACCTGAGGCAAATCTAGACTTGCTTCACTTAGGGCTATAGCATTACAGTAAGGGCTGGCTGGAAGGGAAGATAACATGGTTCTGGGACCTTGAGACAAACTAGGTTTGAGGTAATATCAATAAGATACACAGGAAGTAAGGTATTAGGATTCTAAATTTTGCAGAAAGAGTACATCTCCAATCTTGGCCTTGTGTGCACTACTCCGGGCTTATACAACCTCTGTATAAATCTGTAGCTAATTTATACAATATCAGGCTCTTCCTATTATTACCATTTGTAAGGAAAAAACATGTTTTATGGTTCTGGCCCCACCCCTGTCAGTTTCAACCCCTGCACGGGTTCTGTATTTTTAGGCTAATCAAGGGCAGGTAACTCTAACCCGTTTTCCCAAAACATCACTCTAATTAACACTCTCCTACCCAGAGTTCAATGCGACTGGCAGCGACCGGCAGCCAGCCAGCATAGTACCTCTGCCACAGGCCAGTGCCATGTGACGATTCGTCACATCTTTCACATTCCATTCAAGATATTGCATATGCTTTTCATCCGTTTCATGTTTGACAAGTCTACACATTTTCATAAACAAATGTCAAAGAATGGTTACAGTTCATTAAGAAAGTATACTAATACGTGAAAATCTATTTGTTTTTGCGTAGTTATCCTTTGTTTACATTGGTTGTATGGCTCCACATGCTGTCATTGAAGCCCAGCGGAGAGCTAGCGATATGGTCACTCTGATGTATAAATATATATTGTCATGAAATTCACTTTCCCAGTGGTAGTAGCATATCTATATAATTATGCAAAACAGTATGTAAAGCGCCCCGTAATACTTGCATTAATCCGTTCTGTACTGATTTCTGAAAAAGCGCATTTGTTTACAAACAAGAGAAAAATCCAGTCACGTGATATGCAAATTAGCCTGTGGCAGTGGTGTTATGCTGAGTCACCACTGCGCCGGAGTGTGTCTAATTAACTTGAATTACTGTGAGACTATGAAGAATGTGAAGATTCTACCATTTGGTTCGGTGTTGGTGAGTCATGCACATGAGCTTGAAAAAGAAATGGTTTTTTCTTAAGTTGCATCATCACTTCAGTTTTGGCCAAACCAAAAGACTGGAAACATATATATTTTTTTATCTACACATAAACACTGACATACAACAAGTGGAAAATTGTTATACAAATATTCATTGACATACAATGACCATGATAAATGAGTAATTATTAAACACATATACTATGATATAGGCCTACATTGATGCACAATAAGTGTTAGCTGTTCCACAATATACAATTTGTTTTACTTTATCCATTCAATAAACACAACAGCTGTTAACCATGTTAGAATAGCAATGTTGTCCTTGCATATTGCAGAAAGACACAGACCTTGCTAATGGATTTACAAATTATCATCCACATATTATGTATAAATTTGATGAGTGCTATGGGTTAAATTAAGCTGAGGACTGATGGATTACTTATAGTCTTAGCAATAGATAGACATTGAGTGCCAGTACTTTATTAGGATGTAAGGGACTAACCATTTGATACTCTGGCGAGACAGGGGTGTGTGGTGTGGTGTGGTGTGGTGTGTGGTGTGGTGTGGTGTGGTGTGGTGTGGTGTGGTGTGGTGTGGTGTGGTGTGGTGTGGTGTGGGTGTGGGTGTGGGTTTGGGTGTGGGTGTGGTGTGGGTGTGGGTGTGGGTGTGGGTGTGGGTGTGGGTGTGGTGGGTTGTGGGGCCTAGGACTTTAATATAAACAAAATTGTTTTCAAAAAAAAGAAGAAACTGCCTGCCACAAAAATCGTATTGTTGATGTTCTTTAATTCTGTTTTTCTTAAAAAATAATTCAGGCCCATTGTTTTAAGTAAGATATCTGGCTTTGTCGCTGTAACTGAAAAACTAATGAATCTCGAAACAAAATCCAAGCAAACATCCCCCCCACCCCCCTACCCAGAATATCACATGGTCAGTCCCTAAAAATACTGTCGCATCACCCTTTGTTCTCTGCCTATGTTTATGTCCTGATAAAGAACTGGTACAAGTTCTCCATCTAGCTCAGAGCACAGGAAAATACTAGAATTTCACGAACTTGCCACTGCAGATCTCACACCATTCATATTTGAAGCACACTGCTGAAGTAAACAAGTAATCAGTATGGTTTGTGCAGTTCAAGTGTTTAAGGCATGTCATGATAAAATATACAAGTTTTATGAAGCACTTTATTTTATTTTTTTTAATTTAAATCTTTATTCACATTTCAAATAAAATACAATGTGATGAAGCAGTTTATACTACACCATTTTTACTTTATCACATATAAATGTACTCCACCTGACCAAAATAGTGGCCACCCATTGGACAAAAGTATTTTCGGTGCTCTAACCATGCTAACTGACAGATGACTGCCCACATCTAGTGTTTGAAATTATTAGCTGAATTAGTTAGTTGACCAATGATGATGTGCTGGGAGATGCTTGCAAACAAAGATATGCAAGTAACATGTTTATTTGTTTGTTTCTTGTTAAATGCAGCACTCAGCAATAATCCAGCTACAGTCAAGTCCCGTTAATCTGGCATTGTTGGTTGCATATGATTATGTCGGATTAACGAGTATGTCGGATAAACAAAATTAAGTAGTATCAACGTTAGTGATCGAAAATCGGATAACTACAAGATAGATAACGGTTCCAACACATTGTAATAAAAAAAGAGGAGAAAGGCAATACCGTATTCGACGTAATAAGCGCCCAGGGTGCTCTCAAAATTAGAAATAGGGAGCTCTTATTAGAATATTATTTTGGTGAAAAAACATAGTTAAAAGATAAATTTCTTGGTTTATGCTGACAGCCTGAAATGTTTATATACGACAGATATATTTTTCAAGAATTTATTTGCCCATAATTAAGGGTGTATATAACACACGAGAGCATATAATACACGAATAAATAAGTCTTGTGTACATTTATCAGTCGGAAAGGGTGCTAATTGGGTTTGTTCACTTGCCAATATATTAGCAAATATTGCCGTGGGCGCTTATTACGTCGAATACGGTATTCATATTGTTATGTTACATTGTTAGCAGAATATGTTTTCTAATCATGCAAGCAGTCTAAAGTTTAACACAATGTATGACTGATTCAAAATACTTTTTAAAGCATAGTCTGGAATGGAAGTCGCCAATTTGAAACTAGTGCCGCAATGATTAAGAAAGCTGCTTTCTTTGTGGCTAATGTTGACTTCCTCTTAGTACTGACATGACCTGTAATGGGATGTCTTCAGCGGTAGCGAGAACTTGTATCCGATTTTATGAGACTAAGGTAAACAAGGCATGTGATTAATCCTGTTTTGTTTATTAAAAGCAGTAATTGTTTATTGTTAAGCAAGTTTATCTCTGTGGCAGTTGAAATATGCAGCGACTTGACGACTGTTTCGCATCAAAACACGGGGCTGTGTACTTGCGGGCAGATGACCACAGAGGACGCTGATCACTGTGTCGGATTAACGAGACTGATTAATGAGTGATTTTGGTAATTAGTTGCAAATTTGGTGTGTCGGAGTCAGAGTGAGAGACTGTCGGATTAACGTGTGTCGAATTAACAAGACTTGACTGTATATGACAGCGGTCTGTAAGTAATTGAATCTGGACCAGACAATCCAGTGAATGACATCATGAGCATCGATCAACGCAATTGGGATACGATGACATGCATCAACCAAGTCAGTGAGCCTGACCACCTGATCCTGTTAGTCGCTTCTTACGACAAAAATGGGTTGCTGAAGACCCATTCTAACCCAGAATCTTCACGGGATTCAAATACATGTCACATGTAAACAATAAACATGATAAAGAGAGACTACCATATTGTATATTTTATCATTAATATTTATTATTATTAACATGTTTTCCATGAGTCTGCAATCTATATTTCATTATCATAATCATACTGTATCAGCAGCTTTTCCATTTTGCTATATGGTGTTTGCTGAGAACTTGGAGTGAGTGAGTGAGTGAGTGAGTGAGTGAGTGAGTGAGTGAGTGAGTGAGTTGGGTTTGATGTTGCTTTTAACAGTATTCCAGTTATATCGTGGCGTGTCAGCTTAATGTGGGAGGAAAGCCCGAAGTGATGCAGGTGTTAGATGTTTATCACTTTGGTGAAACCCACGAGCACGGGTATGGTGCTGACAAACCTAGAAACACAAACGGGGCAAACTAGGATTCGAACCCACAATCATAGGTTTCTGGCATGTCTATGGGACCAACTCTGCACAGAATACTGTGGCGCCTTTGATGACTAGGCCACCTGTGTCCCCGCTAAGAACATGAAGAATAAATATGATAAATATATGTTGATATAAATCATCTATTTCTTAAAACCATTCCACCCTAGCACCCAAATACAATAATCACAATATTCTTGCATAAGACAAGACCGTTTCGCAGACTTTTCGGTCAATATGCAAAGGTGCTGAAGGGAAAATGAACATGATGAATGAAACTTTTCACATTAAAAATAATTAAAAACTTAAAGTTTATAAAAAATATTCAAACAATTAATATTTTAAAATAAGCACATTTTCTATCAATTTTACATGTTTAACTACTGTTTAAGTATTTATTTAAATTTTCACTTTTGAAAAATGTATCACATTTTATCCATAAAAATAGAAAAAAAGGTCTATCTGAAGAATTAAACTAAAAATAAGAACCTGTGTCTTATACCTCAACAAGCCCTTTCCCAACACATTCACATCAGCAGTTAATAATAGCTGGTGAACTTCAATTTCTCATTGCAAAGCCAAGAAGAAATTGATCTTATGTTCTGTGGAAGACAGTTTAACCTAGAGCCTCCAATATTGCCTCATGGTCAATTTTATCTGAATTTTCACTGACAGATGAGGGCAGCGTGGGAATGTAGCTCATTAGATCGATTCGATCAATCGCGAACACATGGCCAAGACAGCCCAAGAATGGCTCGTCATGGCTTCAATGACTTCATCGAGGCTGTGTCAGTATCAGTGCTATTGGCACGACTGGTATCAGCTCATTAAAACTTTAAAATGGATATGGAATGCAAAAGATGATGGGAAACACTTTTTTATACCAAATTTGTGTTTTGAATGAGTGTAAATAGCCTTGACCTTGCTTGGGAACATTGAGCATGTTAAGCTACATTTTAAATTTTAATTTATTTTATTGTTCATGAAATAAAATCCAGTTTTATTGTAGGCAACATGTTTGTGATTTTATTATTTACAATTGTTTTCTACCTAAATAGCCATTAGTGGGAGACAGTCAAAATAATGTATATGTAATCTCAACTTGTTAAAAAAAGATTTTTTTGAATTTGTTCAAAATAAAGGCTTCCGCCTTATGTGCAGGATGTTTAGAACAACTTTAGTAACCATGGTAACATGTAGAATTTTTACTTCCGTGAAGATTTTGTTCTCTTGATAAAGAGACTTGCAGCCACACAATACATTTGATCAGTTATTACCATGATCACTGGAAAAGTTAATAGTTACCTACATTTTGCATGATTTTTGTATTGGTTTATGTTTGTTTCTCTTATCCATCAGAGTGAGAGAGTGAGTTGGGTTAAATGCCGCTTTTAATAGTATTCCAGTTATATTGCAGTGTGCCAGCTTAATGTGGGAGGAAAGCACGAAGTGATGCAGGTCTCAAACGTTTACCACTTTGGTGAAACCCACGAGCACAGGTATGGTGCTGACAAACCTAGAAACATAATCAGGGTGGACTAAGCTTCGAACACACGATCATAGGATGCAGATCTGCACAGCGAATTGCGACGCCTTGGACGACAGGGCCACTCATGCCCCCTAAACCATCAGATATTGAGTGGTCGGTCGAATGAAAATATGAACGTCAAATATAGAAAAATCATCAATACTTTGCCATCTGTTCCTAGTTTCTTATTTAAATGAAGATATGAAAAATCATAATGTTTTCCATGAGTCTGCAATCTATATTTCATTATCATAATCATACTGTATCAGCAGCTTTTCCATTTTGCTGTATGGTGTTTGCTGAGAACTTGGAGTGAGTGAGTGAGTGAGTGAGTGAGTGAGTGAGTGAGTGAGTGAGTGAGTGAGTGAGTGAGTGAGTGAGTGAGTGAGTGAGTGAGTGAGTGAGTGAGTGAGTGAGTGAGTGAGCGTGCATGGGTGGGTATTTCCATTATATCAGGGCGTGTCTACTAAATCAGGAGGAAAGCCCAAAGATGCAGGCTTTCGATGTTTACAATTATGGGAACACCCACGAACAGGGGTGAGGATGCTGGCAAACTGAGAATCATACAATATGAGGAGAAATTGATATTGAAGAACATGATCCTAAGCTTCAGGCTGCAGGATACCTATTTTGATCGGCTCGTACAACCAGCATAGGTTGCTGGGGACTAGGGCTGGGACGAGTCTAAATTTACTCCCCGGGTACCCATCACCTAATTACCCGACCCTACCCGGATACCCGCTGTAGATATCTGGAGATAGGTACAAACTGTCCGATTTGGAAAAGTTTGACCGTAGCCCTGTATGTATTTTGATACACGTGTAAAGCGATATGGTCATGCATACACTAAAGTTTACTGCATGAAATTTTATCTTAATTCAAATATATAAAACAATATATTACGTGACTAACCACGGGTCCGGGTAGTCCTGTGGGTACCCTGGTCCTACTCAGGACCCACTCGACCCGAGTACCCGAGTTACCTGTCCCAGCTCTACTGAGGACCAACTCTAACCCAGAATCAGTAGGACAGACAAAATCAGTATTGACTCACTTGCATCTGTCCACGACCTCCTTGGCATCATCGAGCTGCCTCCCAGACACGAACAGGTTCAGGGGGTTGGTGGTGATGAAGAAGTGTTTGGCCCTGCCACTGTACGAGCCCTGGTCAAAGCGAGGCTCATCCAGGTTGATTCTCCTCTTGATGACTTCCATGTTGAAACTAACCCTGGAACAGCAAAGCATACAGTCAATTGTACACGGAAATAGGAGTGAGTGAGTGAGTATGGTTTTATGCCGCTTTTAACAATATTGCAGCAATATCACAGCGGGGGACACCAGAAATGGGCTTCACACATTGTACCCATGTCGATAATCGAACTCGGGTCTTCGGCAGGACGAGCAGACCACCCCCATGGAAATAGGACTTGAGCACCCATGTCTTAAAACCTGACCCAGCTTCCAATGGTAATATGCCAGACAATCGAAATAATGTCTTGTTTTCTAAGCATCATCTAAGTCAAAATGGCCAGGGGCTGTACCATACCTCTTCCATGTCTGCAGACCCGTGAAGATCCGGGGCAGAATAGGTCTTCAGCAACCCATGAAAAACCCGTAAAAGGCGACTAACGGGATCGGGTGGTCAGGCTCGCTGACTTGGTTGATACATGTCATCGATTCCAATTGCGTGGATCGATGCTCATGCTCACGCTGAAATATTGCTGAGTGCGGCGTTAAACAACAAACAAACAAACAACAACCATGTCTGCAACATGGGTGTTCGTGAAGAGAAGATGGGAGTTACCTCCCCTGGTTGGTATATCAGTGGGCTTGTTTAATGGCTTTACTGAATGATAAAATCATGGATGTCTAGTAATTCTATCCTTATATAAAATGCTAATAGGGAAGTCTAGGGAAGTGGACTGTACACTAAGGGTGACAGTTTTTCATATGGACAACTTGCCCTTATTATTTCTATAATCTAGATATTATGACAAACTAATGATTATTGACTTAGAGAGCTGTGCAAGTCTAGGATTTGAGTCCAAGCACCGTATTTGCCGTAATAAGTGCCTTGTTCCAACAAACGCCCCCCTTCTAAGACCAGACTTTACACAACAGTCCATATTTACTTGTGTATATTACAGGTTTGGTACAGTAAACACAAGCATAGAAGGTCTACATAATTGCCTTGTATCTATTATCATAAATGTTTTAGTTTAATCGAAGTTGGAAGCAAGTAGCTGCATCTGGAAAGTTTTGCGACAACCTGTTGATGAGATTACCAACAGTTCAACACTTCTTTGGTGCGTGTTTTTTTGTTTTAAGTGAGCAGGGTCATGATGAAATGGTAACTCTATGTAGTCAGTGATCTCAACGTGAGAAACATGTTGTTGTATTTGCCAAGGAAGGTTGGAGTAGCGTGTGTGGCTGGCATGTCAGGCCTGCTCAGGGGTACTCTACTGACTCCTGAGTGTCAATGTGTGGGCACAGTGTGTGAGGGATTATTCATACAATCATGTACTGGCTGGTTTGACGACATGTGGAAGTGAATTAAATAAATATGCATCATTATATTACTTGTTCATTGTTGGTCTGCAAAACTAACTGTGTCATGAAGCTATTGGGGCGTGAGTCACTTGCAGTTTTCACTGTTCTTCCTGCTCACAAAGATTTACAAGATTCAGTTTAAACCAGTTATCTGTTCAACCTGCATGACTTTCCCACTTCGCCAGTCGGCTGAATGTTGTTTTAGTCATGGACTAGTGGTTGGCTTACTAAAGTCTGTTTCAACTGAACACCACTCACTCACTCAGCCAGTAAGTCATACTATAATTATTACTGAACTGAGTTAAATCAATTTGATATCAAAGACAGACCAATTCCTAACCCCAATGATACATAATGGTATCACTGACAACACTGATCATTACAAAATGGCAAACTCACAGGTTAACTAAGCTCCACTCCAATACTCGTGGTGGTAGGCATGTGATGTATTCTGGCTTAAGGAAAGAGTTAAGAATACGAAAGGTTCCAGAACTCACTGGAAGTGTTGCCCAGCAACAGTAAACACAGTCAATGACATTATTAGTAGCTTAGTAGCTCTAGAAATGATTATAACCATCTCTGAGATTGTTCCAAGTTATCTTGTGAAGAGTTTCTTGCCAACCTAGGACGACAACCCGAAATGATACCAGATCATCTCTTTGGTGAGTGAGTGAGTGAGTGAGTATGGTTTTATGCCGCTTTTAGCAATATTCCAGCAATATTCACACATTGTACCCATGTCGGGAATCGAACCCGGGTCTACGGTGTGATGAGTGAACGCTTTAACCAATAGGCTACCCGACCGCCCAACCATCTTTTTGGTGCACCAGTGAAAAATATGTCTGTATACATGGTATATGCTATGCTGATTTGAATAATAAATGAAATTTGTTATGTACATATTGATTACCAGGCTACTGTATTTGTGAATAATATATGAATACCAGTTGATATGAGAGTCAGTGTTTAATAAAATATAAAATAATTGCACAAATTCATTATGAAATTTAAATACATCACCAGAAATATGGGATGTGAATAAAAACCAATCACATGGATATTTACTATTACTTTATATTTTTGGCTGGCTATAGACAGTAGGCTATAGACCGAAACTGACTATAACCTAACATCAGTGAGTGTGAGTGTGTTAATGCTTTACGTCACATCGGCAATATTTCAGCCATATCGTGACGATAACCTAATTTCATGGCTGATAGTCCAGTCAATATGGTGTCAAATCCTACATAACCCACCACAAATTGCAACAGAAATGATTTTTCCTGTTTCATGAACAGAAGGCATCCCCTTACAGCACAGTAAAAATCTAGGAAAATCTAAGTTGGGGAAAATTGTTTAGTTTGGTAATGATCTTTGGGGGGGAAATCAATATAAAATACAAAAAAACCAAAAAAAACAAAAAAAACATTTAATGTTTCATTTTTTGTTTAACCATATCATGTTAGAAGTTATGAGTGCTTTCTATATCTCAACAATAGCGACTGGCAAAGTGGAAAACCTCAATACAATTAATATCATTATCAATATCTTAATATCAAAGAACATTATGTTTATGAGCATGATGAGAGTGAAATAAAGAAATTGTTATTATTGTTATTTGGAAAAATAAATTGTCAGTATTATCATAAACATCCTGTTTATTATCATGAGTGAGTGAGTATTGTTTAACACCACAAAATCCTCATCGTAAGGGACATCAGGTATTGTATACATATAGGGGTCCTAGATCTTCAGCGAGATGCATGGGGCTTCCCTCCCTCCACCCATCTGCACAAGGGCTTGAAATAAATACTTTTATAACTACTGTATTCAACGTAATAAACGCCCAGGGCGCTCTCAAAATTAGAAAAAGTGGGCTCTTATTAGAATGTTATTTTGGTGAAAAAAACAGAGTTTAAAGATAAATTTCACGGTTTATGCCGACAACCTGAAATGTTTATGTACAACAGATATATGTTTCCAGAATTTAATTGCCAATAATAAAGGGTGCATATAACACATGAGTGCGTTGTATACGCGAATAGGGGAAGGAAGCGGTGTGTATTATATGCGAATAGGGGTCGGAAGGGGTGCTAACTGGGATTGTTCACTAGCCAATATATCAGCAAATCTCGCCGTGGGTGCTTATTAGAGCGGGGCGCTTATTAAGTGTAATTTCCAGCTACCAAAGTTAATGAATAAGAACACATTTGTTTAAATGTCGTTTCAATAAATGTAGCTGGTAGCCATTATGGAACTTCTATTTTCGAGTAATATTTTTATGTTGTTGTTTATGAATTACTTTGATATTCAATTTCATACTTCACTCATATTAAACCAAACAAATGCATGAAATGTCATTTTATCAGCTTGTTAGCTTTATCCCACTATTTTTCAAATGGCCACCTGTCATGTTAGATTGTTTATTAGATTGGTTGGTTGGTTTGCAGTTTATGCCGCACTCAGCAATATTCCAGCTAAATGACGGTGGTTTGTAAATAATCAAGTCTGGAGTAGACAATCCAGTGATTGACATCATAAACATCGATCCATGCAATTGGGATTGATGACATGCTTCAACCAAGTCAGCAAGCCTGACCACCTGGTCCTGTTAGTCGCCAAGCATAGTCGCCCTTTTCAGCAAGCATGGGTTTCTGAAGACCTATTCTACCCCGGATCTTCACGGGACCCACTTTATTAGAAGGCTCAAACAAAACTAGCTGACAGGTATCCAGTATAAGCAAGTGTACCAATAATCCTCAACATCACAGTCACTGTGTGTTTGTCAATGACAAATACACGAGTTCATAACACATACTTTTATTGGGATGCATTCATCTTGTTCATAGTCCACATACTCAATTATTATATCTTACTGTTCATTACAAATAGGGGAGACTGTTCAGAGATTGTATTTTCATGGTCTACTTCAGCATCTCTTTCAGATGGTCATATAGTGTTACACTACCAATCAATGCTGTTTTGTATTGCAAGGGGTCTGACCAGGTGTGGATTACTGTCCCGATAGATGATTGATATCAAGGCTAATAAACGACGAACCGAAAAGAAGTGTGTCTATAACAATACAAGATTTGCCCTTGCATGGTAGGTCACAACCTGTTTCGGAGCCAGAGATGTCACCTTTTGATATACAATCTTGTCAATATATAGGTCACTCACAATAATCGTGTATCGCTTTCCCGTTTGGCGATCACGTTCTCTAAAACACTAAATGAACGTTCATAAGCATTTTAGTAACAACACATTCGTTTAAAATAACGTATGAATAGGTCATATCTGTGTAAAATATTAAAACATTACGAACCAGTTGACATTGTTTTAGGCGCATCGCTGTGCACTGTTTAGCCTACAATGCCACCAATTGCAATGTCGCGCCTCGGAATAAAATGATACATTTCAGAACTTGTCAGTTAATACATGGGAAATTTACCTGTTTAAGGAGTAACGATGCTGCTTCAAAATAGTCACTGTTTTCTCGTTACATGGACTGTGTCATACACTTCTCTGGTCGGATTAATCAATTTCAGACCAACATGTTGATTTCACAGCGGAAGTTCACTTCAAGGTGAAGGTCTGGAGGTGTGTCTGTGTCCCGTAATTTGATTGGCTAAAGCTTGGGGATGGAGTTCAGAGGTCAAAGTTGCCACGTTAGTTGCATCATCTGGCGTCGTGGTCGTGTTTCGGACGTACTTTGATACGTTATTATCGCGACGAGAAAAAAAAATGTTTATGCAGCAGATATTTAAAGGAAATGGATCAAACATTGAATGTAAACTTGACACAGTGTAACTCATTTCAGGAATATATTTGTCTAAAATTATTCACTTGTCAACAGTTGTCTCTACTTTTTACAGTGAGTTGGGTTTAACGCCGCTTTGAACAGTATACCAGTTACATCACGGCGTGTCAGCTTAATGTGGGAGGAAAGCCCGAAGTGATGCATATCTCAGACGTTTACCACTTTAGTGAAACCCACGAGCACGGGTATGGTGCTGACAAACCTAGAAACATAATCGGGGCGAACCGGGAACCGCCTCCGTGGTCCAGTCCCCCGGAGAGCGGACGGTCCGGGGTTCGATCCCCGGCCGCGTCATACCAAAAGACGTTAACAGATGGTACTTGTTGTTACCCTGTCTGGCGCTCGGCATTAAGGGGCTTAAACAAGGACTGGTCGGCTCGGAGTCAGTATACTGTGTCTGAGTGGGGTATTCATGTTAAACTGCGGCTAGTATCTCAGTGGGCTAGCACTATAAATCGGCCACACAAACACACGTCCGTGCACGTCGCTATATAAGTGCAATAATCTTGGACGCGACGTTAAACCTAATTTCACCTCACCTCACTACTACTACTACTACTACTACTACTACTACTACTACTACTACTACTAAAACAGGAGTCCAATTCAAGTCTAGAATGTTT
This sequence comes from Haliotis rufescens, assembly GCF_023055435.1. Lineage (NCBI taxonomy): Eukaryota > Metazoa > Mollusca > Gastropoda > Lepetellida > Haliotidae > Haliotis > Haliotis rufescens. The sequence goes on from NW_025964390.1 coordinate 154,941, forward strand.
AGGCAAGCCTAGATTAACTCAGCTCTAGGGTTGGTCTGGTCTCCTTTTGGATTTTGTAGATATATATTTTCAAATAAGATAACTTTATTTATGGAATAAATTCTTCTTCTTCTTCCCCTTCTTCTTCTTCTTCTTCTTCTTATGTGTATTAACTTATGATCACAAAATACCAAGGGTCCGAATCCTAGATACGGTCTGATTGTGACTCTTGGTTTGTCAGCATACCTGTTCTCATTTAAACGTCAGCATACCTGTTCTCATTTAAACGTCAACTTACCTGTTCCCATTTAAACGTCAACATACCTGTTTACATTTAAACGTCAACATACCTGTTCTCATTTAAACGTCAACATACCTGTTCTCATTTAAACGTCAGCATACCTGTTTTCATTTAATCGTCAACATACCTGTTTACATTTAAACGTCAACATACCTGTTCTCATTTAAACGTCAACATACCTGTTCTCATTTAAACGTCAGCATACCTGTTTTCATTTAATCGTCAACATACCTGTTTACATTTAAACGTCAACATACCTGTTCTCATTTAAACGTCAACATACCTGTTCTCATTTAAACGTCAGCATACCTGTTTTCATTTAATCGTCAACATACCTGTTCTCATTTAAACGTCAACATACCTGTTCTCATTTAAACGTCATCATACCTGTTCTCATTTAAACGTCAGCATACCTGTTCTCATTTAAACGTCAACATACCTGTTCTCATTTAAACGTCAACATACCTGTTCTCATTTAAACGTCAGCATACCTGTTCTCATTTAAACGTCATCATACCTGTTCTCATTTAAACGTCAGCATACCTGTTCTCATTTAAACGTCAACATACCTGTTCTCATTTAAACGTCAACATACCTGTTCTCATTTAAACGTCAGCATACCTGTTCTCATTTAAACGTCAACATACCTGTTCTCATTTAAACGTCAGCATACCTGTTCTCATTTAAACGTCAGCATACCTGTTCTCATTTAAACGTCAACATACCTGTTCTTATTTAAACGTCAACATACCTGTTCTCATTTAAACGTCATCATACCTGTTCTCATTTAAACGTCAACATACCTGTTCTCATTTAAACGTCAACATACCTGTTCTCATTTAAACGTCATCATACCTGTTTACATTTAAACGTCAGCATACCTGTTCTCATTTAAACGTCAGCATACCTGTTTACATTTAAACGTCAACATACCTGTTCTCATTTAAACGTCAACATACCTGTTCTCATTTAAACGTCAGCATACCTGTTCTCATTTAAACGTCAGCATACCTGTTCTCATTTAAACGTCATCATACCTGTTCTCATTTAAACGTCAGCATACCTGTTTACATTTAAATGTCAACATACCTGTTCTCATTTAAACGTCAGCATACCTGTTCTCATTTAAACGTCAGCATACCTGTTCTCATTTAAACGTCAGCATACCTGTTTACATTTAAACGTCAGCATACCTGTTTACATTTAAATGTCAACATACCTGTTCTCATTTAAACGTCAGCATACCTGTTCTCATTTAAACGTCAACATACCTGTTCTCATTTAAACGTCAACATACCTGTTCTCATTTAAACGTCATCATACCTGTTTACATTTAAACGTCAGCATACCTGTTTACATTTAAACGTCAGCATACCTGTTTACATTTAAACGTCAGCATACCTGTTCTCATTTAAACGTCAACATACCTGTTCTCATTTAAACGTCATCATACCTGTTCTCATTTAAACGTCAGCATACCTGTTCTCATTTAAACGTCAGCATACCTGTTCTCATTTAAACGTCATCATACCTGTTTACATTTAAACGTCAGCATACCTGTTTACATTTAAATGTCAACATACCTGTTCTCATTTAAACGTCAGCATACCTGTTCTCATTTAAACGTCAGCATACCTGTTCTCATTTAAACGTCAGCATACCTGTTTACATTTAAACGTCAGCATACCTGTTTACATTTAAATGTCAACATACCTGTTCTCATTTAAACGTCAGCATACCTAATCTCATTTAAACGTCAGCATACCTGTTCTCATTTAAACGTCAGCATACCTGTTCGAATCGATAGTAAGTATAACGTTCTCTCTCATAAATGAGGTAAATGAGACTTTTGACTTTGTACTTTCCTCCCACATAAGCCCGACACAACGCGATGTTACTGAGAAAAAACAATATTCAAAGCAGTATTAAACCCAGCTTACTCCCTAAACCAGATTTCTTGGGTTCTTATAGAGTCCCCAATTTACCAAATTGACACGATATAAAAATAGTTTTTACTGTTTCTTGAACAGCATTGTTAAATATATTTCTACTCACAATATCGAGCAGGTCCTTAAACGATCCTAGAACTACGGTAGACGTTGCAAGTCAATGTCAGTGTATGTTAGTGAGTTCGGCGTTAAACAAGAAACAACCAATGCTAGTGTATGAGAGCTACGGTAGTCGAGTGATAAATCAAGATTGCTTTGTAAAGCGAGGATCAGACAAGCCAAGAATATACAGAGCAAGAATCACGCTGGTCTCACCAAATCCACCTGTTCAATAAGCAACGTTTTTTCTAGTTAAGGGGAGATAACTCCTGGGGGACTAAACTATGGAAGTGTTCCATGAGCCCGTAAAATATCTGCATTTACTATATTCAAGATGTCGTTGTTGACGAGTTGTTGCTGTAAGAAGGGTTGCTGTCAAACTCTTAAAAAGCTGATAAAGGTTTTATAAGAGACCATGGGAGGTTGCTGCCATAACTAGGAATAGGAGGCGACATGACTAAGGATCAACTGTGGGTGTTCAATGCCTACCTACAACCAGTCCTTCATACATTCAAAATATCAGTTTCTCATTGACAAAGAATTCAATTTTCAGGGAACGTTACCTATTGGTACTGCTTTAAGTGACGGATTGTTTTTGTTTCGAATACTGTTTCTGAGTAATAAGTAATCTCCATGGTCTGGTGGATAGAGTGTCTGCCCGGTAAGCGGAAGGTCCGGAGTTCGACTCCTGGCCGCGTCATACAAAAATAGGGCACTTGTTGTTACCCTGACTGCATTAAGGTGATAAAACAAGGCCTGTAGGTTCGGAGTCAGTATACTGTGTCTGAGTGGGGTATTCATGTTAATCTGGGGCATGGTATGCTGCACGTGTGTGTGTGTGTGTGTGTGTGTGTGTGTGTGTGTGTGTGTGTGTGTGTGTGTGTGTGTGTGTGTGTGTGTGTGTGTGTGTGATTTTATAGCCCTAGCCGAATGAGATACCATGCCGCAGTTTAACATGAATACCCCACTCAGAAACAGTATACTGACTTCGAGTCAACCAGTCATTGTTTTATACCCTTAAGGCCGAGCGCCAGACAGGGTAACAACAAGTACAATCTTTTAACGTCTTTTGGTAAAACGCGGCCGGGGATCGAACCCCCCGACCTTATGCTCTACGGGCAGTCGCTCTACCACTAGACCACGGAGGCGGTCTGCTTACACTAGTGAGCAGCACATATGATCCGTATTGGGGCATGGATGCATCGACGCATCGCGAATTTAGACGATAAGATACCATGTTTCTATTCATGTTTTAATTGTGTATCGATTTTTAAAAGTAATATGTACGAGTTTTTCAACGACTCGGACTCTACCTTCCCGCCTTTCACGAAACCTTATGTTTATCCCGATTGCAAAATATCATTAGAAGCAGCTTCAATAAATAATCGTGCGAGTTCAGCAACAGCAACAGCCCTTGTCAGAAGGGCAACACAGAACACGGTGAATTTCACCGCCAAAATAACGCCAAAATTAAGGACAGTCAAGTCCTGTTATTCTGACACAGTTGGTTGCCAATAATTATGTCGCATTAATAAGTATGTCGCATAAACGAAATTAAGTGTTATCAACGTTGTGATCAAAAATCGGACAACTCCACGACAGATAACAACGATACATGTAGCTTGTAATAAAATCATAAAAAAACGAAATATTCAAATTGTTGTGTTGTTTATTCCTTCTTTTATTGACAATGTTGTTATACATGTAATTTTCCACATTTTAACGAAACAATTGAGCCACTTTTCACTGTACTGTGTATAGAGATACGTATCGTATCGTGACTATTGCCTCGCGACACATACGCATGTCCTGCTGTAGGCGTATCGTGACAACCCTAAGTTGTTTATCAGCGTTTCAGAAAAAAAATAAATATATATTTTAAATGATCTCCAAGCTAGGAAAGAATCGGTCTTCTCACCATCAGTCCATCTTTTTCTGATACAATTTTCGTATTTGTAAAAAACTCGCAACCATAACAGACGCAATATAATACGACGACTCGTTCATTCTGAAACTTAAAACGTTGATGTGGAATCCCCCAATCGACCGAACAGAAATTTGTCATACTGGGAAGTATTTGTTTTGTGCATTGGAACATGTGAAACATTTTATTACGCTTCGCGCGACTTCATTAAAATAACGTGCGCATCTTGCACGAATCGTAAGCTTTGTTTTTGTTTGTTTGTTGTTTAACGCCGCACTTAGCAATATTCCAGCTATATGTCGGAGATCTGTAAATAATCGAGTCTGAACCACTCAATCCAGTGATTGATATCACGAGCATCGATCTTCTCAATTGGGATACGATATGCATCAACCAAGCCTGACCACCCGATCCCGTTAGTCGCCCTTGACAAGCATGGGTTGCTGAAGATCAATTCTAACCCGGATCTTCAAGGTTGAGTGGTTGTCAAACACACAGTTCCCGAAATATAGTAACATGTAGGTATATATATAATAATCTTGGAACCCTGGAGTATTACGCAATCCTCAAGTATATTAATGTCAGGCCCAGAGATGAGAATGAGACCAGTATAAACCAATAATATTTGCTAAACAGACTTGGACAACATAAGGCGGATGCTGTACTGTCCGGGGTCTAACAGTATCGAGTTTTATATTACAATTATTCATTTACCGTTAATTTTCGCACATTAACATCATAACATCAAACAACTTTTACCGGGCTGGCGAGTTCATAATTAAATTAAAGCTAGCAACACCAAATTCTAGAAACGACTTCTATATTCGTGCTTAGAGGCGTCACAGTCAATAGATTACTATTGATAATACATTATCGGAATATCTTAGACTATTTCATTTGAAACAGAGTTGTATTACAGTGAAGCGGTCGTACAATCACTTCCCAAGGTCCACTGTTGCACATTACACACTGAAGCATAATCTTTTTCACTTGCAAATTTATTCGCGATTTTCAGATATGTATGTTGTGCAGTGGTTTCGTCGTTTTGTTATGTATTCTTCCATTAAGAATAACGTTTTGTCATGTGTAACTTAATTTAAAAAAAACCAAACAACAACATGACGCCATAAGTGTGAATTATGGAACATAAATAAGTATTAGGATTTACGTTTGGTATGAATTCCACATAAAATGTATAAATTTGATTTGTATGCGCATACTTTTTTATAACTTATTAAATATTCTTACAGTCGGAAGTTTGATAGGTGTGATACCGTATACTAGAATTGAACGTCTTACAACAACACTAGGACTAACATACTTAGTGATATATTTCCAAGAAAATTACACGATTATTAAGCGAGAATGGTCAAAACCCAAAATTCAACCCCCCTTTTTTAAAAAAAGAAGCTTTATCAGGGCTTGAGAACTAGATACATCCTCGATAGTGTGTGTGTGTGTGTGTGTGTGTGTGTGTGTGTGTGTGTGCGTGTGTGTTAAGGGGTGGAGCGCTGGGATTGTTGTTGGAGACAGGATATGTCTGCTTCTAAGCATGCGCTTTTTGTGAAAGAACTAATTAAATCTTTGAGCATTTGAATCGCTTCTATTTTGATTCATCTGTATGTTTTAGTTCAGCGTGCGAACATTTCGTGTCACTTTCCTAACCCATCAAGCGAGATTGCCACGTGCAGGACCATCCTAGAGCCACCTGTGCTGAACACCTGGTTTCACAAGCCCACAAATGCTTTCGTCAGAAAACCCTTCTGTTAAATCGATATTTTTTCCCCCTAAATTGATTACTTGGAACCCCGTGGGGATCCGGGCCAGAAATGGTTCCCAGAACCATACGCTGGTCGTAAGAGGCGACCAAATGAATCACGTGGTCAGGCTACGTGACTTGGCTGTATGCGTGTCATCGTACGCCGACGACGTGAATTGATGCTCACAATATCGATCACTGGATTGCCTGGTCCAGACTCGATTATTTACAGGCGGCCGTTCTATAGTTGGAATACTGTGAATGCGGCGTTAAACAACAAACAAACAAAACAACAAGATTAATTAGGAATTCAATATTTATATTGATAACGTATCAAAGACCATTTCAAGAATGTCGATTTACTCAAAGCAAGATGGGAGAATGATTTAGAGATTTGATACTTTTACAAACACGAAAGGATATTTGTGAATGTGTATTACGATAATTATCGTTTACATGATTTATACATACTCGTTGCATGGAAATATCATGAAACCTAACTATTGAATGGAAGTTTAATAATTGACCTAGGAGGGTCGTTCTTGACTTCAATTTTGATTTACGTTTGGGATAGATATAAGATTCAATATTTTCAATTTTTAAGTTGGAAAAATACCAAATGACGTATCAAACATTGTATTAAGAAAAAATCAACTCTTGCACGATATCCTTGCACCTAAAAGCGTTCTGTTTGACTTATCAAACTAAAAACTAATTTGGCACCGTAACAATCGAAATATACGGGTTGTAATCCCCAGGAAAAAACTCCTCAAGGCCAGCTCAGATGGGAAATAGCTTGGCTTTCATCTAGTGAATGAATCGGGTTCTTCGCGGATCGATAGTCACGTGACATGCTCGTTAGACGGATGAGTCATCGCGCCTCCTACCGTCAGACCGATTCACGACTACCGCTAAGAGGGCGAATTAAACCTTCAAACTGCACGTACTGTCTGGGACCAACTGTGGAAGAGATGGTTTTGGTTCCTCACTCCACTTCGTCGTCTGTCATTTTGCAATAAAAACCTACCGTTAACTCTTATCAGGAACCACGTTCCTCGTTTTGTGCTCAGATGTATGTCTTGGGTTCTGCTGTTGATTCACTACTCATCAGATATTTATCTATTTTTTAAACATTTCCATTTAAAGAATCGCTCCATCATTTAAATTAAGCTAACGTTGGCCCCGATCCTTAGAGGGTTGTGAAAGTGTTGCAAGATTTGGCGCTACAGTGGTCAATATGGAAGACCTCTCTGTTTGGCTATTAACCGACTAATTCCCTCTATTCCCAAAGCGCCGTTTGTAAAGTCCTCGATGGTTATGCGAACACTTGTTTACATTTCTTTCCCCCCTTGCCGTCAATCGTATACAGAAGTCGGTTAATGGAAACGCATAAAAACAACTGACATGGCGTACGCGTGATGTCATACCAGAGCCAGTATTGTGCCGCGCTCCTGACAATGTATACTGAGTGATTTGAAACCCGAGATCGCGGTTATCGCATACAGTATGGAGAAGAGAATGTGATTGTCAATAAATGCCACGTTTAATCAATCAAACATTAACATTATAATTGCCGCTAAGAGCCAAACTGCCGATCTTACTTTTATAAGAGTACAACGTATCTATGGCTGTGTTTGTATACTATGAGTAATAGCGGTTATGTTTGTGTGTATGTATTCTGATCGTAGATATATACGTTACATCGGGAAACGGTTGAGCGGTATTCAGTAAAACCAATGGTAGCTGGACAGATGGCGGAAACACGAGAACGTACATGCACCCGAAACACAAGTGTCAAAACTTGTGGTGTCACCCTGGGCAAGTGACTTAGTTCAAATGTGCCTCTGTTCACCCAGCAGGGAATGAGTACCAGATATGTGAGGTGGATGTAAAAGCTATCTAGCGCCCCTGGGCAGCTTGGGTTGTATACTCCCCAGGGAGTTGAGAATGATAACTGGAATGCAAACGGATCCACTGATCTGGGAACAAATAAAACCGCATTTGACGGATTCTAGTACCTGGGTACCCGCGGAATATAAAATGTATAACATGATGTTTATTAATAAAAAGTAACATTGGACAATGATTGAGCGGTTTTCAGTGAAACCAGTGTTAGATATATAGTGAGTAGGTTCCGTTTGTAACGCCGATTTGAACAGTATTCCAGTTACATCACGGCTTGTCAGCTTAATGTGGTAGGAAAGTCCGAAGTGATGCAGGTCTCAGATTTTTACCACTTTGGTAAAACCCCCGAGCACAGCTTTGGTGCTGACAAACCTAGAAACATAATCGGGGCGAACCGGGATTCGAACCCCCAATCATAGGGGTCCGTAGGACGCAACGCGGCGCCTTAGACGGCTGGGCCACCCGTGCCCCCGTGAAGGGAAATTGTTCAATATATTACTATCATCATAATTATACAAACCCTTATTCCCAGTCATAAGGTTTGGTGCAGCAAGTTTAACAAACAGTTGCACTAAATCTGTACTTTTATTATTTCCTCGACATTGTAGCTATTGATTCGCTCTATTTTCTCGTCCTAGTCCAGATCTCCGTTTGGTCCCATCAACGTCGACATAGCATATGATTTCCTTTTGGTCTTGCGTAATGTGTGTCGTATAATATATATAAACGTAACAATATATAGCCTACAGTGAACACCTTTTTATCTGGACACCCCCCCCCCCCCCCCCCCACACACACACACACTTTCCCCAAGCATGAGTTGCTGAGGACCGATTATAAGCCTTATCTTCACAGGTTGTGTGCTATCTTGCTATCTAACTATATAGACCGAGATATAACTGAACATATTAGTCCAAACACTGTTTATAGTGAACTCGTTTATGCACGTTAATCTGGAACCTCGCTAATTCGCAACTTTTTAAGTTAGCAATTTCGCATTTTGGTGAATCAAATAAGAAAACAAGGATCTTAAATCGTCGACAATAAAACAGGAACCTCCTTAATCCGAACAGAAGAACGAAAATCATCCCTATTTACATGCACCAAAAACGCATAGTTCAGCCGTAAACGCACATTCCAGTTTATGGCTCTGTGGGGCACTGGTCTACCCTCTAATTGATGTTTCAAATCTAATTATTAACAAATAACCGGCAATAAACTGGGGTCATAAGAGAAGCTTCAAAGCCACGGCAGGAAATGAATCTTTCACACATGATCAATATAGTTTTTCCCAACCCTTTTCATTAACACAGAGTTGTAAAGACAGAAAGATAGTAATAATCTGCATTCATTAAGCAAGGACGATGGATTAATTAGTTTAACTACCGCTACTCAAACAAGAAAATTGTTTCCGTTTTAAAACTTCTATGACAGAAAAACAATCTTTTATGACACACAATAATCTATGCACAACATGTCGGCGTTCACGACAACGAAATAACAAAACGTTTTCACTTTCCTTAGTGTTTCTTTGTAACGAATCGACTTCTGGTCGAGGACATGGTTACTTTGATAATCGCGGGAAGAGAAACCTTCCTGTTTCCATGACAACCGCAATGTTTAGAGGTAATTAGTCGATTTAAGTGTGGGCGCGTCGGTGATGTTATACGCCTCGACAGTCCCAGTATTCCTGCGGTAGGCTTGTACAGAGACTTAAGATCGCCGCAAGCCAAAGCTCACCTGGACTATTAGTAGTTGTCACGAACCGCTACTGCACATTATATGATTAATAACGATTATTTAATGATTTGTGTACTTGATGAAATGTTGTTCATTGTATACACTTACGACGTTGTTTTGCATCGTAAAACAAAACACAGTTTGCTGATAAAACTACAAAACCTTTTAAATCATAATTATCGGTTTTCAATGGAAGCTTCACATTAATGGATAATGCCATTTCCTAAGGGATATTAATATTTCATTCTGTGTGACATCCAAAAGGGTCCAAAGACTTTGGCCTCACAATTTTACATTTCCGCACTGAGAAATCATTGGGTTACAGTAAACTACGTTTATAACGAACACGTTTATAACGAACTGGCGGATATAACGAACTCTTCTTTTGGTCCCGGTCATTTGCTGTGTATATGCTCATAACGAACAACGGTTATAACGAACTAAAATTTGTGGTCCCTTTGAGTTCGTTATAACCGTAGTTTACTGTATTTAAATTGTTCGGCCGACACCCGGTGTTTCTTAAAAAGGGGGAAGTTCGTCATATTTCGCTCGTCTCGTTTTAGGCAGTTTGATCACGGTAGAGGAAATATATATGAGAATAACAAACAAACAAACAAACACAAAATATTCAGACTGACACAAAACTTTACAAGACTGTGTGACAAGAGGGATGACTGTAACTTTCCATTAGTCAGCTTTTCAGCAATATTTCAGTAGTTCCAGCCTTTGTCGTCCACATTTCACAACTTTTGAGGTACAATCGAGCATGCTCTTTCTACGATTTCAAGGAGCGTCATATGAAAGACTCTTGCTTGAACGTTGTTTAACCAGGGCTACAACATTCAAGGCCTTGGTATAGCTTTCAAATACTTATGGTAAACAATGTGGAGGACATTTCCAAATCTGACGCATCGGTGACAAAAATGATGTCCGATGCAATTCCCTATTTTGACTTGTACCATATGTTACACAGTTGTTTTGTGACGGTTGCTACTGGTGGGGCAGGATACACCCACCTTGTCGCGAACACCTGGTGTCATCACTATTTGATATTGATTCATATATTGAACACATACATATGATACAGCCGGAATCGTACAATTGACTCTTTTGATAATAAACTGTGTTATTTGTGTTAGATTTTCCATAAATTGATAATAAACATAAAACATAGGCTTAAGTAATATATGATAACAATTGCTGCCATGCCTTATTGAAGTGAGTGAGTATGGTTTTACGCCGCTTTTAGCAATATTCCAGCAATATCACGGCGGGGGACACCAGAAATGGGTTTCACACATAGTACCCATGTCGGGAATCGAACCCCGGTCTTCGGCATGACGAGCGAACGCTTTAACCACCAGGCTACCCGACCGCCCCGCTTTATTGAAACGACATAGTTTAGTTGGTAGTGCGTTCTTTCGCCCGGCTGAAGACCCGTGCTCGATTCCCCACATATACATATATATATATTATCTGCGAAAAACATCCCCAGTCACTCAGTGTGTGTATTACGGACAGAGTTGTTGCTATGGCAAAACACATATTCAAAATTTTGATTCCATCATGAGAATGTATTCGTACCTTTGAACCTGTTGTATAGCAAAAGCGTGAATATAATTACACAATACTTTTATGCTCGAAACGTTTTAATCGAGCATTAGTCGGAATTTCAACATTTTGGACCGACGAAACCTTGGAGAAACAGCTAGATCAGAAATTAAAGAATTGGAATGTATATCGTTGGTGTACGATGTGTCGCTGCCGTACGATGTGACGCTGGTGTACGATGTGACGCTGGTGTACGATGTGTCGCTGGTTAACGATGTGACGCTGGTGTACGATGTGACGCTGGTGTACGATGTGTCGCTGGTTAACGATGTTACGATGGTAAACGATGTGACGCTGCTGTACGATGTGACGCTGGTGTACGACGTGTCGCTGGTGTACGATGTTACGATGGTGTACGATGTGACGCTGGTGTACGATGTGACGCTGGTGTACGATGTGTCGGTGGTATACGATGAGACGCTGGTGTACGATGTGACGCTGGTGTACGATGTGACGCTGGTGTACGATGTGTCGGTGGTGTACGATGTGACGCTGGTGTACGATGTGACGCTGGTGTACGATGTGTCGGTGGTGTACGATGTGTCGGTGGTTTACGATGTGACGCTGGTGTACGATGTGTCGTTGGTGTACGATGTGACGTTGGTGTACGATGTGTCCGGGTGAACGGTGTTACCCTGGTGTACGATGTGACGCTGGTGTACGATGTGTCGCTGGTGTACGATGTGACGCTGGTGTACGATGAGACGCTGGTGTACGATGTGTCGGTGGTGTACGATGTGTCGGTGGTGTACGATGTGACGCTGGTTTACGATGTGACGCTGGTTTACGATGTGGCGCTGGTTTACGATGTGACGCTGGTGCACGATGTGACGATGGTTTACGATGTGTCCCTGGTGTACGATGTGACGCTGGTGTACGATGTGGCGCTGTGTACGATGTGTCGGTGGTGTACGATGTGTCGGTGATGTACGATGTGACGCTGGTTAACGATGTGTCGCTGGTGTACGATGTGACGCTAGTTTACGATGTGACGCTGGTGTACGATGTGACGCTGGTGTACGATGTGACGCTGGTTTACGATGTGACGCTGGTTTACGATGTGGCGCTGGTGTACGATGTGTCGGTGGTGTACGATGTGTCGGTGATGTACGATGTGACGCTGGTTTACGATGTGTCGCTGGTGTACGATGTGTCGCTGGTTTACGATGTGACGCTGGTTTACGATGTGGCGCTGGTTTACGATGTGTCGCTGGTGTACGATGTGACGGTGGTGTACGATGTGTCGCTGATGTACGATGTGACGCTGGTGTACGATGTGTCGTTGGTTTACGATGTGTCCCTGGTGTACGATGTGACGCTGGTGTACGATGTGACGCTGGTGTACGATGTGACGCTGGTGTACGATGTGTCGCTGGTTTACGATGTGACGCTGGTTTACGATGTGAAGCTGGTGTACGATGTGACGCTGGTGTACGATGTGTCGCTGGTGTACGATGTGACGCTGGTTTACGATGTGTCGCTTGTGTACGATGTGTCCCTGGTTTACGATGTGACGCTGTGTACGATGTGTCGTTGCTGTACGATGACACACGATCACACGCTGTTACCTCCCAAAGCCTAAAAGTAGTCTCATCTTACGAAAATGAAAAAATCACACTCCGGAAATTCAACATTTCAGATAGGTGAGCTACATAACCAAGATGGATTGAGCATCGATTTCGCTTTTGCAACAAAAGAAACAACACACGTGAAAGATTCTATTGTGTGTCTATGAAATCAGCATACAATATAACAGCTTGCCTGGGCGATTGTTGATATACATAGTGTCTTCCTACCGCCTACACACTAGTTTACATGACCAACATTTCTTGGTGGAGTTCAATCCAAAGACTTAGGAGGTAGTTTGGGCTGTTTGAGTGAGTAAGTGAGTGAGTATGGTTTTGAATTTCATTTCTTACTTGTATGTCCAGTGTATTTACACCTTAGAGAAAAATACCTGCAAGCTTATTATTACAGGTACCCTAATATTATTAAATTTGTTACACTGCCGTCAAACACAAAAAGAAGTATCTTACAAAATGTTTCCATGTACATATATTATGCCTCTTTATTCCGACAGAACCTTATGAAAGAATAATCTTAGCTGCTTGGTATTAGGAAACTATTGTGTATATACATTAAGTACACTTTTATAGATATTTGCCATTTGAATAAACTACAAACAAAAGAGAGAAATGGTATTAAACTATTAGGCTGTCATATGATATTGTGGGACTTGATATTACAAATGGATTAGTAGTTATATGTATATGAAATGATATGATGTGACATGACATGATGTGATATGATATGATAAGTGTTGTGGTGTGATATGATACATGAGGGGATATGATGCAATATGTTATGTGTATTATAAACATTGGGTAAATACTGTTTTTTAGTGTACATATTATATGGCTTGCGGTCTTCCAGTGTTGAATAAATATTGATTGATTGATATGATACAAATTGGCATGGAATGACATGGCATTATATGGTATGATATGATAAGATATAATTGGACAAGCTATGAAATTGCAAATGTGATATGACATGTTGAAATGTGATATAATATAGGTGTGATATATGGTTTCGATGGTATGTATGGTATGTTATGATATGATAATGGTATATGAAACAATACTATATAGTATGATCTTTTAATAATGATACAATATGATATGATGTTATAGAATATGTTGTATGATATAACAAGTTGTGATATGGTAAAATAGAAATTATGAAATTACAGGGTATGGTATTGTACTGTATGTGTGAAATTATGTGACTGTGTTGAGATGCAATGTGGAATGACGTGAGGTGATTTGATGAGATATGTACATAAATTGTATAAAATTGTATATTCTTCAAATTTTACTATAGGCCTGTGGCCTCTTCAGTACGTGAAATAAAGATTGAAGATTGGAGTATGGTTTTACGCCGCTTTTAGCAATATTTCAGCAATATCAAGGCGCGGGACGCCAGAAATGGGCTTCACACATAATACCCATGTCGGGAATCGAACCCGGGTCTTAAGCGTGACGAGCGAACGCTTTAACCACTAGGCTCCCTGACCGCCCCTGGGGGTGTTGGATGTTTTAAAAGGAGTACAGTTACACTTCCTCGACCACCTGGTGTCACTCAGGGTTGGAGTGACATCTAAACTTATGATCAACAAATACAGCTAAGCGACTCATTGCGACTGCATGAAATCTTACTGTAACTAATGCAAGCGTTTAGAAAAATGCATGAACTTTTGGCGTGTACTCCCAGCAGTGATCAACATTGCTCGTGGACGCGTGGTATATATTTGTTTGTTTTGTTGTTGTTTCAAGCTGCACTCAGCATTATTCCAGCTGTATGACCGAGGTCTGTAAATAATCGTGTCTAGACCAGACAATCCAGTGATTGAGCATCGATCCACACAATTGGGTTACGATAACATGCATCCACCAAGTCAGCGAGCCTGACTACCTGATCCAGTTAGTCTCCTCTTACGACAAGCATAGTCGCCTTTTACGGCAAGCATAGTCACCTCTTACGGCAAGCATGGGTTGCTGAAGACCTATTCTACCCCGGATCTTCACGGGTCGGTAGGTAAATAATGCGACGCCGCCAAAATGGCGTGTTAATCTTAAACCATGTAACTGACTGTGATTTTATAATCATTTGCAAAGGGTTGGTCTGTTCAATTTACAAAATCTGGACTGTCAATTCTATGAGTGAGTGAGTCGTGTTTAACGCCGCTTTTAACAGTATTCCAGTTATATCACGGCGTGTCAGCTTAATGTGGGAGGAAAGCCCGAAGTGATGCAGGTCTCAGACGTTTACCACTTCGGTGAAACCCACGAGCACGGGTATGGTGCTGACAAACCTAGAAACATAATCGGGGCGAACCGGGACTCGAACCCACATTCATAGGTTTCTGGCGTGCCTAAGGGACGCACCTCTGCACAGGGAATCGCGGCGCCTTAGACGACTGGGCCACCCGTGCCCCCTTATGCATGTAAAGCTACAGAATTTATTATAATAATACTATGTTGATGATGCGAACTTGCGATGTTGTCGGAAAAGTCAACAGAATATCAGCGATTTTCGCAACATATACTTTTTAAATATGGCGTATCCACCCCGTCATTAGATGTCAATCAACGACAGTCTATACAATATCTTCCTACACACAGACATACTTTGTATTGCCGTGCGATTCCATTTGGCAACGAAGGATCCATAGACACATCCTTAGGCCCTGTTCCAGTTTTATACAAATCCATGCGCATATGCGAACATACGGAATCAGAAAAAAACGAAAACGGCAACCGACATTAGTTCAAAATTTTGCTGGCGGCGCTCTGTACGTCTTTCAGGGCCATCGTGACGCTGTAATTGGCACAAAGACGTCGCTCACATCCGAAATGAGAAAAACCTGGAAAAAATGATGATACATTGAGGATTGGCTCTAACGTAACAGAAGGAAAATCGGCAAATGATTGTATTCGTTCTAGGATTGTCAACGCTTCTTCCGTGCCCTCTTCATACCTGCTCTACCCGATGCGTCCATCTCGTCACAGTAGGGCCGTGGGGTGCTAACCTAGACCGCACCCAATTACTCGCTCGTTGGGCGGCTGATTAACCCTGATTCAGCCGTATGTGGACACGAGGCCATCATTAGCGTTTAACGGTATGCCATTAGTTCAAGAAATACTTCTAATGGCCCCCCTAAGCTCGCTAAAGTCTCTCCAGAAAACGCGTTTCTGCATCGCTACCCTGAAGTGATTGCTTTGATGGTTGGTTCGGTTGCGTTTCGGCGATTGCGATTAGTTGCTTGTTTCAAAGACGCATTGGAACGAAGGGAGAACCATGTAAGGGAGTTATGTGCTCATTGGCATGTTGTGATTTGCTTTAAGCTATTAAGTAAAAAATAGTATTGTACGAAACATTCAGGTATTGTTGATAACTGCTGACATCATAAGCTTTCTAGAGGTTTTAGTATTTTAAAGTTTTTTTAAAAATATTCAAAAATTTATAATTCAATTTCATGTGTATGGGTGTTGTCATGCCCAGTTATTATAGATTTTGTCAAAGGCAGAAACATGTTTGCGGTGGGCAGGATATGTTCACCGTTTCGCAAACGCCTGGTATCACATCACTAGTTTATACCGATTCATAAACACAGCTCATGATATAGTCGAAATCGTACAATGGACCCTGCCTTGAGCAGATATGTTTTATGATTATGGAAAGGGCTTCCGGATTTTAATCACTTAAAAAATATGATAGATATCAACCTGAGTGTATCACATTATTACTCCTTTCAAAAGAATTAAGACCCGTGAAGGTCCAGACTCGATTATTTACAGACCGCCGTCATATAGCTGGAACATTGCGGAGTGCGGCGTTAAGAAAAAAACCACCCCAAACCCCAAACAAACCAAAAAAACAAAACCATTTAACTCGATGAGGACCATACAACAATATGTTTCTGGTTCCATTAATAATCCTTGGAGAATGTTTAAGAGAAACTCCTTGAACCCAAGTACACTGTTATATATTACATAACATTCTGTACACATATTGAGTGCCTGAAACCTCAGCATATGACATCATAACCTTGGTCAGCACCGCTGAACACTCAATGCATTTTGCCATTTTGGCACCATAGGAGGAGTAAAATAAATGCTAATGGTTGTGCCATAAATAACTTTGGGAGATTGCTTCCGAAAAAAACGCGATTAAATAGATGAGAACCACATGGTTCTAAAAAATAGTAAAAACAGTAAGCATTTGTAAACCCTACCATGTGCAAGACCATCCTACAGGACCATCCTAGAGCCATCTGTGCTGAACACCTGGTTTCACAAGCCCACAAATGCTTTCGTCAGAAAACCCTTGTGTTAAATCGATACTTTATAATTCCCTAATGTGATTACGTAGGGATTCCAGGTTAGAAATGGTCCCCAGAAACATACGCTGGTCGTATGAGGCGAATATGGATGAATGGAATATTGCTGAGTGCTGAGTTAAACAACAGACAGATGTGACAGGTGGTCGTTGTCAAGATGTCTCCTTTCGGCTGAAATTCGTTTTGAGTATTGAATGCATGAGTGGTCCGGTGCTGTAAACACTGCAATTCACTTTGGTTGCGTCCCTTTGCCGTGCCAGGATTACCTACCTGTCGGCTCGAATCCAAGATTTATCTTGATTATAATACTTAGATTTGTAGGACCATACCCATATTCTCAGGTTAATCAATGTGGAAAACGTCTGATACACTGTCACTGTGGCCTCGCCATACAGTTCGCTGACACACCGTCATATAACTGAAAAAAAGAAAGTATAAAATTGAAAATTGGATTTGACCATAAAAATACAAATGTTATCAGAACGATACGAGGCTGACCTGCTGTGAGATACATATAGCTATGATGCATGTAACATCGCCCATGATACCCCTATCACATACATAACCATCGAATAACCATTTCTTGTTTCTTTCATTTTTAACCACCATCAAGTATAGTTATTTCTTTCTTTTGCCAAGAACTCACCAAACTGCTAATTCAGTAGCTTTTCTGACACGTCTTTTAAATTATCGTTTAAGTCACACACGCCAACCTTATAAGAAGTAAGTTCTAATCGGATACTTGTCCATACAATGGTGACCGGCGTTTTAAAATAAATTAAAATCCCATATGAGGAAATGTTTGGAACTTTGTGCGCGTGTTTCCAGGAGGAACCTTGAACTCTGTTTTGGGATCTCAATATTGAATAGAGCGCTAAAACACAACCGTAAAATTCAAGGCTTCGTTTTCACCCCCACGTGATTAAGAATAGAATCTGACAATGTTTTTCTTTCATCTTACTTATATATGTCTGGATTAAGCATTAATCGGGTTCTTTCCTTGAGTTTAGTTGGCCATTTGGGATGGGCGTCATTGCACTAGAAATTTGTGTGGAACCGGGGTACATTGAAAACCGTATTTATTTGAAGCCTAAACACACTTAAATACAGACAATTCTAAGGGGCACGAACAACTCTTCGCCTTTTGTTGGCAACATACCCCGACGGTGTCACCTTTTCACGAACACCCGGTATCATCACGATTTGAAAGTCGTGATTATGATATAGTCGGAATCGTATAAAACACTCTCCTTTTTGCAGAGGGGTGGTCGGGTAGCCTAATGGTTAAAGCGTTTGCTCGTCACGCTGAAGACCTGGGTTCGATTCCCGACATGGGTAAAATTTGTGATGCCCATTTCTGGTGTCCCCCGCCGTGATATTGCTGAAATATTGCTAAAAGCGGCGTAAAACCATACTCACTCCACTCACTGCTTTTTGCAGAGATTTCTTTTGTCGCTTTTGTTTATTTTCTCGATTGTTTACAGGCGGCCGTCATATACATGTACGTGAAATTTCCTAGGTGTGTCTTTAAACAATAAACAAACAAACAAATAGCAATGTAAGTGTTTCAGTCATGTAAATGACCCATGGTGACAGATATTCTGACCTTACATTTCAATGTTCACACGACCAGGCACCGCCCGTGAAGATCCGGGATAGAATAGGTCTTCAGCAACCCATGCTTGCCGTAAAAAGGCGACTTTGCTTGTCGTAAGAGGCGACTGACGGGATCGGTTGATGCATGTCATTGCATCCCAATTGCGTAGATCGATGCTCATGATGTCAGTCACTGGATTGTTTGGTAAAGACTCTATTATTTACAGACCGCCGTCATATAGCTGCACAATTGCTGATTGCGGCGTTAAACAACAAACAAACGACCGGGCAAGGCTGATTGCGGCGTTAAACAAAAAACAAACGACCGGGCAAGGCTGATTGCGGCGTTAAACAACAAACAAACGACCAGGCAAGGCATTAAACATTGGATATTAACGTCAAGGCGAACATCTTCCTACGCGACGTGAGACCGGCCCTCTCAAGCTTGACCTTGCCTGCCACAAGAGGGTAAGCACTTGAGACTCGGCTCTCCCCAATATAATGCACCACTCGGGGGCAGCTTCGGGGGGTATTCCACACCATACCGACAACAAGAGCGCCGTGTCTAATAAATATGTAAGCAGATACTACCTACACGGTAAACAGACAGGGTTATTTTAGGGCCGCCAGTGAACAATACAATGTTTTGAATTAGACTTGAGGACAATTTGTTCCAATCTTTACTGTCTAAATTACCCGCACCCCCTCCAACAATATCAAATTAGTCAGCGTACGTCCTTGTTTTTGTACTCTTTCGATAAACCTATCTTGTGTATTAATCGAGTTTTAATGGATTATTTTCGATAACCTTAAGAGTGATTTGTATTTGTCGCCGCTTTGAAAACTGTTTCTGTTTTATCACTCAGTGTGGACGGAAAGCCCAAATTTGGTTGTTGTTAGTCACTGATATTTGTTTCGATCACTGCTTCTGTTGCGTGTCGGGGCGGTCGGGTAGCCTAGTGGTTAAAGCGTTCGCTCGTCACGCCGAAGACCCGGGTTCGATTCCCGACATGGGTACAATGTGTGAAGCCGTGATATTGCTGGAATATTGCTAAAAGCGGCGTAAAACCATACTCACTCACTCACTGTTGCGTGTCGATACCCCATTTGAAACAATGTGTTAACCCAGAAATCTCTAGCGTGAATCAACAACCAACCAACAAACGGTATACAAGTGTATTACACATATTAACTAGGTTTACAAACCAATACAAATTACTGCACAGCAATTACAATGGCAGTTAACAATAGAGTGGTAGTACAATATTTAATGTCAATAAATAATGTGATGGCCGTGGTCAGTATCAAATACAAAATATAGTGGTGATAGTAAAAGTCAGTGATAATAATATATATTCACCCAGTGGTGACAGTGGTCAAGCTTCAGGGATGGGCTAGGCAGGGAATCAGGGATGATGAGCAATCCTCTCATGAAAGCTGGTTTCGAAGCGATGAAATGCGTAAACACGCTATTGTTCCCTTATATACAACCTAACAAGCTACAGGAAATGTCTATAACGTGCACTCACCACATAGGACATTATACATAAATTTCGGTAACATACTGTCACCGTCCGCGGTTCACCAAACCGGAAGTTTACACACCACACTAGCATCTAAATATAGTAACTTCCTGACGAGTGATCACTGTCCAAAATCAATGAAAAGTGCGTCTACCGAATCTCAACAGAAACAATGCAACGCAGCTACAATCACTGTCACACAATAAATTACACCGCCATATAATACGCTCCCCCTTCAGAGAAAGAAAGTTTGAACACAGTGAGATAAAGTGCTGATAAAAGCACCAAAACCCATACATTTTGTGGAAGCCATCCAGTGATTAGTTAATTGTTTCTGGTATTTTCTGGAGCGTGTTATTGAATTAAAAAAAAAAATCAGTTTGGCAATCGAACCATTTTATTGACGTGACGAGCGAACGTGTTTAACCACTAAGGTACACTCCCAAATACCGGTGCATTCGTAGCTGTTAACTACTAGCAGAACGCGCAAGAACTGGGATTCGAACCTGCGGCCAGCGGATCCTGGCAGCTAGGGGACGTAACTCTACACAGCGAGTTGTACGCGTTGGACAATTCGGCCACCCGTGCCTAAGGGGTTATAACAGACACTGACCAGTTGACCACTGGTTGATAGGGCTGACTTCTTCGTGCATGCTTCTCTTCAAGAGCTCAGTTTGACATCCGCCCACAAAGAAAACACGTCTCCCCGAGAACAGCGGATCCTGGCAGCAAAGGGACATAACTCTACACAGCGAGTTGTACGCCTTGGACAATTCGGCCACCCGTGCCTAAGGGGTTATAACAGACACTGACCAGTTGACCACTGGTTGATAGGAATGACTTCTTCGTGCAAGCTTCTCTTCAAGAGCTCAGTCTGACATCCGCCCACAACAACGTCTCACCGAGGAGGACATTAGCACAGATATTGGCATGTCTCAAACAGTGAAGTAGTAACACAGACATCGATTTGTGGTCATAGCTTCCTGGAGTGCCTGTTGTGGCGTTGAGAAATGCAAAACAACCGATGTAAGTGTTTCAAGGCTAAGCTTAAAAGCAATGGCCGCAGCCACATTAGCCGATCTGCAGCGGTAAGTGGAGTGACTCCCTAGTCTCAAGGTGTATCATCATTTTGTTCATGTTTGTACTGTCTAGCGTTATACTCTGAAAGTAACTCATCCCCATAAATGTTGGTGTCGTGGTGAGTGAGTGAGTGAGTTTACGCCAGTTTAAACAGTATTTTAGTTCTATCAGGGAATGCCAGTTTAGTTTGAGAGGAGAGCCCATTATAACTCAGTTTTTAGACTACTGTCTTTTAGTGGGCAGCGGGTTGGTGCCGAGAAACTAAAGGTCATAATAAGTACAATTCTGTGATTTGAACCCAAGATCCTGGAACCACTAAGGGACACAACTGTTCACGTCGAATTCTGAGAAGAAATATGATCGGGGGCATTAATGAATGTTATGTTATCATATCAGTTATTTACATTAAATTACTATTTGGCCTCCTCGTGAAATGTCGATTTCAAATATAATTTCGGGCATCGAATGCTCAATAACCCCTAACATTCTGGAAACGCATATTTATCTCGTTATTGGTGCTTCAGTATTAAGTGTAATGCAAGGAAACGAACTCTTTTAGAAATATTGAAACGTGATCACTTCACTGCTAATTGCGGTGGCTTGTGCAAATGGTAAAGCGTTCGCTCGTCGCGTCAAACACCTGTTTCAATTCTCTCCATGGGTACAAAGTGTTATTAGGTGTCTTCCAGTCGTGATCTTGTTGGGGTAGAACTCAAATCCTGCATACCCACTCACTTATAGTTCTTAAGGAAGAGAGAGCACGGGTGGTCTTGTCGTCTAAGGCGCCGTAATTCGCTGTGCAGACACCTACGATCCTGGGTTCGAATCCCGGTTCGCCCCGATTATGTTTCTAGGTTTGTCAGCACCATACCCGTGCATGTGGGTCTCACTAAAGTGGTAAACGTCTAAGACCTGCATCACTTCGGGCTTTCCTCCCACATTAAGCCGACACGCCGTGATATAACTGGAATACAGTAAAGTACGGTTATAACGAACTCAAAGGGACTACTAATTTTAGTTCGTTATAGCCGTAGTTCGTTGTAAGCATATATACAGCATAACTACAGCCAATAGTCGGGACCAAAAAAGTAAGTTCGTTATATCCGTAAGTTCGTTATAAGCGTGTTCGTTATAACCGTAGTTTACTGTAATGTTCAAAACGACAGTAAACCCAACTCACTCACTCACTCCAACTCACAACAACCCCGAGACCATAATTTACAAAGAATACTGAAGCGAGGCCGAGATATATCTTGATATTGCCAAAAAAGGCGTAAAAATGATCACCAACTCACTTCAGAAGCAAGTCCTTGGTACAACGTTGTTTTTCTATCCATTCTGGATGCCAAACAGGGATGCTGTCAAAAATGTCCTTCACCTTTGTTTTAACGGTATTTGGGCGGACGGACAGTCTGATCTGCGCCACGGCAAGCTTCATGTCACGTGACATGCAGGAGACAATGAGTCATGTTCTTGTGGGTAGATGTACTTTGTTGGCACTCCCTCCGGTTCTATATGCAGATTGTCAAAGCGTCAAAAACAAACTGAGGCTACATGATATTTTTAGAAATTATGAAGGACAACAACCAAACTCCATTATAGGTTCGCCTTCTCTGTATTGGTAAAACCATTAGAGGTCTGATACGATGAATGAATTACGACGTCGTGTTTATCCCCATCAGGCTTATATTCACAGACAGAGAGTATAGTATTTGGGCGTAAACACTCTGTGTAGTAATTTTGTGATTTGGAACTAGATTAAAACAGGATTTTGAAAATAATGCATTTAACATATATGACGACATCGAGTTACTTGATATTCGAGACGAGGGGTGAAGGTTTGGTTGTTTATTTGTTGTTTAACGCCGCTCTCAGCAATATTCCAGCTATATGACGGTGGTATGTAAATAATCGAGTCTGGATCAGACAATCCAGTGATTGACATCATGAACATCGACGACATGCATCATCCAAGTCAGCGAGCCTGACCACCCAGTCCCGTTAGTCGCCTCTAACGACAAGCATAGGCGCTGTTACGGCAGGTGTTAGACCATACGGGTTGTCTCGAGACCGTATAGTAACATCGACATATGCGATCTGTCGTGATAATTGAGTTCGGCTTAACGAATATATTTTGAGTCCCGCTAGGCGTACATCTAATTCCAGATTGAATAATAAAATAAAACATGACTGAATCGATAGGAGTGGCTGAATGTCAAGATGATCTTGAACCTAACGTACATCGTAGGTGGAAGAAATCTCTTTGTGTCGAGATGTTTTGCCCATTCAGTTGAAGTCACGACGCAATTTAATGTGTTTATACCGATGCGCCGACAAAGATAACCAATGTGTATGTGCCACGAACCTGCTCCATTCTATTTGTTTTATAATTCTTTAAAAAATATTGATTTACCCCTTTTATTAAGTGCACCCATAGGAACGTTCTACTTCCGGCGTACAGCGCATATTGTCACGCTGACCAGTCTTCTGGGCTTTCATCTACCGACGTATTTTTAAAGATATTTTTTCAGGCCACGGTTCATTGGGATATAATAGATACCACTGTTAGACCCCACGTGACTACCACCCACTGTATGCATTTCATAGAACAAGCCATGAGCGCGAACAGGGACACGGGGCCTTCAGGTTTGAAGGAACACAGTGTTAATCCGGTGAATGCAGGAATAAATGTGTTCATATCTCCCTGCGGTCATCCGCCCACGCCTCCTCTCTGTGTTTATTCTACAGATGGTCAATTAAATGTACACAACTGGACCTTGTTGGAAACTATTTACGACCTAACGCATTACATGGCACATGCTTTTGATCGAAAGTAAATCTTGCATCGAGGAGGAGGTCGTTGCCCCCCCTCCCCCACCCCACCCCCCACACACACCTGTGTGTGTCGATCACAACATTTGTAGAGAACATGTCGGACAAATAAAAAGACACACACGCGTGTCTCTCTCTCCATCAGAACATATTTATAGAAAATGTCGGTCAAGAGAAATATTTAAAGCTCCGACACACAGAGACACATGCACTTCGTCTCTCTCTCTCTCTGCGTATCTATGTTTTCCTGTATGTCTCTCCTTCTCTGGGTATGCCTATCTATCGCTCTCGCTGTTTGTTTTCACTCCCTCATACTATGCGGTGCATACAAACCTTCGGGCGACATACCCAGCTTCACGACAGTGTTTCAAGATGAGGGAGCCCCCCCCCCCCCCCCCCCCCCACACACACACACTCCCCCCCCCCCCCCCCCCCACACACACACACACACACCTCCCCCCGCCCCAAGTCCGCCTCAGGTCGTCGGCTCCTGCAGCGTGTCCTCCCTCGCAGTTGAATATATCAACACGATTATTGATTGAGTCAACACACTCTTGTCGGTACCCATCTCATTGCTCCCTGTCAACGACACCAGCTGCAGGGGAATACTAATCGATAACATTTGCCGGAAACATCGGCTTGTCCCTAGTTCCCCTCCCTAGTGCAAGACATTGGACACACTGCCCCTGCCATAGTGTGTACAGACGCAGCAAGAGCGACCACTTGTTCCCTGCTGGGAGGTGCAGCTATGTCTCCCATGGGCCAGCCTTGAATCAAGCTGGAGACGTCATTCCGTTTCATAATTTGTTGCTTTTGTTGTTCTTTATCTTTTCGGTGCTTTCTCCCTGTTTAAAATTTAAAAGTTTAGGAGGGTTTCTGAACATATTGGGCAATGAGTTAGTGGAGGTCGGGGATCGGGGGTCGGGGGTCGGGGGTCGGGGGTCGGGGGTCGGTTATTTGGTCGAGTGAGTGGTTGGTTGGTTGGTTTGTTGTTTAACGCCGCACTCAGCAATATTGAGTGAGTGCGCGAGTGAGACCGCGTCATACCAATAGACGTTTAAAGACGGAACTGCAATAATCGTGAACGAGACGTTAAACCCCATTTCACCTCACCTCAACAGCTCACGATTAATATCACAAACAACGTGTCAAGGAACAGTCAGTGCCAAAATGCCTTGCCTAAAGAGCCTACTAAAAAGGGAATCCAGTTTGTGCAATATGTACCTTGAGTGTGTAACAATGTACCCTGAATCAAGGTTTGAAACGGGTCAAACCGGCTTATTCCGTTACCTACGTAAAACCTCTGAAAGATATCACTGTATTCCGTGAAACAACAATATTAATATGCATCGAGTTTATGTGCAGTTTGTGGAGAAGATCAGCAACACTGCAGAGTCTTTCGCTTTGGATGAAGTCGGCTGGCCTGAAAAGTGAAACAGAAAGCTTTCTGTTTGTTGCTCAGGACCGGTCACTTCCCACTCGAAACCGTCAATGTATGATCTTGTATCAAAATTTAAATATGAAATGCAGATTATGTTATGAATTTAATGAGACTGTCAAACACATTGTCAGCGGATGCCCAGCTTTGGCACAAACACAGTATCTTAAGCGACATGAATGAATGGCTCTATCCTTTTTGTTACCGTCTTCGCCATGCGTGTGGTTTTGACACAGAGGTCCATCCATGGTACGACCCGGAATATGTAGAGTGCGTCATGGAAAATAATAAATTCAAAATGCTTAGGAATAGGCCCGTATACAGCC
The DNA here is from genome assembly GCF_023055435.1 of Haliotis rufescens. Lineage (NCBI taxonomy): Eukaryota > Metazoa > Mollusca > Gastropoda > Lepetellida > Haliotidae > Haliotis > Haliotis rufescens. The sequence continues at coordinate 180,905 of NW_025964390.1, forward strand.
TCAGACCTATCCAGGCTAACAAACCTGATCTTGTCCTTTTTGATAAATCAAATGACATCATTTATATCATTGAATTTTCTGTCCCTTTTGACACTAATGTGATGGACGGGATTCAGGAAAAACATGGCAAATATGCAGACTTCGCTTTCGAAATGTCACGCTTGCATACCAAGTACCAAGTTGTCCGACTCATTGTTCTCGGTTCCTTAGGTTTGGAACCTCCCAATCTGTTGTCTAACATTGGGAGAGTACCCGGGTCTGCTACCAGGAATACAGCCCTTCTGACAATCTGGGTAATGCAGAAGGCTGCAGTGTTGGGGAGTCTTCACATTCGCCGAAAAGTTTTGGATGGGTTCGACTTGGCAGCACTTCATGGGAAAAGTCCCATTCGTTGTATTGGCAATCTCATTAATATCAGATCTAAGTTCTCGCTGTCGCTAAACAACGATCTGAGGACATCCCATTACAAGTCACGTCAGAAGGACAATTCATCCGACCAATCAGGTTTTATACTGCAAGCCCACTGAGACACCAACTTCAGTTTAACATGGATACCCCACTCAGTTACATTAAACAGACTCCGAGCCGACCAGTCCGTGTTTTAGCCCCTAAATGCCGAGCGCCAAGCCAGGATGCAACAAGAACCACCTTTTGTAACGTCTTTTGTTTTGACGGAACCCCGACCGTCCACTCTCCAGGGAGACGCTCCATCCGCTGGGCTACGGTCTCCGTGACCTTCCGAGGCATGACCTTCACGAGTACCAGCTTGTTTTGTTCTTGTTGATGGGACAACCGTACTTGGTCAAACTCGTTACATTAGTTGCTCCGATTCTATACTTCTCTGCGTGTTGATCTGGGCACACGTCTAATGGAGGTGAACTTTCCAATAAACCAATCAGCATCGAGGCTCTTAAATAAAATTTCGGAGCAGCACGTATTTCTAGAACAGAAATGGGCTTCACACATTGTACCCATGTCGGGAATCGAACCATTCGGCGTGACCAGCGAACGCTTTAACCACTTGGCTACCGCACCGGCTCCTTCAGGGATGAGTGAGTGAGTGAGTTGGGTTTAACGCCGCTTTTAACAGTATTCCAGTTATATCACGGCGTGTCAGCTTAATGTGGGAGGAAAGCCCGAAGTGATGCAGGTCTCAGACGTTTAAAACTTCGGTGAAACCAACGAGCACAGGTATGGTGCTGACAAACCTAAAAAAAATAATTCGGGCGAACCGGGATTCGAACCCACAATCATAGGTTTCGCGGCGCCTTAGACGACTGGTGGTCAGGCTCTGTGACGTTGTTGATGCATGTCACCGTGTCCCAATTGCGTAGATCGATGCTCCTGATGTCAATCAATGGATTGTCTGACCAGACTCGATTATTTACACACCGCCGTCATATAGCTGGGATAGTGCGGCGTTAAACAACAAACAAACAAACAAATTGTCTCACTGGAATCCGCCTTCAATCCCATATATGCATAAACCCTTTTGTTGCCCCTGGCGATGAAAACGGTGTCGACCGAACTCCTTATCAACATCCTTGGGGGATGTTTAACGAGATTTCTATTCCATATCAAGATTAAATCACGCCTGGTAACAGATTTTACCTTTCAGGATTCATGGAATTTAATGCAAAATAGTTCCATTTCACCACAAGCATTTATCGAGACTCAACCTCTTTTACCTCGTAGAGCCAACCAAGGGTAACGTGTTCTTTTAAATGCGAAAAGGTGAAGTTGTTTATCCCGACTGGTGTTCCATATTTGGAAATAAAAGTCCTTGACCGCATTGTGAGCCACAGGTACCGATGACCTGATTCATATGTACTGGAATAAAGGTCACAACGTGATGATGTCATGTGAAATCATATCTCATCGTGTAAATAAATAAGTAGTCTTTCAATGCATTGATCGGTCGCCCCCGTTTGCTATCATGTGTTGGAATTTGTAGTAGCTGCCGCATGATTAACGATCCTTGGTTTCCAGTGGTTGTCGTGATGCTTGCTGCAAGATTGTCTCCGTTAGGGTGTTTTATGGAAGTTACATAGCTTATAACGCCCTAGTTCTTTCTTCAGTAGAAATCTAACGTTACGTTTGACGTGTGTATTCGGAGAATAATGCCATGGCATGGGAGGGATGCTTAATATAAGTATCAACTTTGTCAGGTCACGAAATAAGATGACATTGTTGTTGGACAAGATTTGTCAAATGGTGTATTTATTACATATTTTCTCATTGTTCTTTGTGATAAATCCATGGTGTTATTGAGACAGGTTGGTTGGTTGGTTTGTTTTTTAACGCCGCACTCAACAATATTCCAGCTATATGACGACAGTCTGTAAATAATCGAGTCTGACCCAGACAATCCAATGACTGATATCATAAGCATCGATCTGCGCAACTGGGATACGATGACACGCATCAACCAAGTCAGGGAACCTAACTACTCGATCCCGTCAGTCGCCACTCACGGCAAGAATGGTTTGTTGGGTACTGTTCACTGTCGGGATCTTCACGGGTCGCAGTGGGGGCACGGATGGCCCAGTCGTCTAACGCGGCGCGATTCGCTGTACAGAGTTGCGTCCCTTGGGCACGCCAGGAACCATATGATTGTGGGTTCGAATCCCGGTTCGCCCCGATTATATTTCTATGTTTGTCAGCACCATACACGTGCTCGTGGGTTTCACCGAAGTGGTAAACGTCAGAGACCTGCATCACTTCGGGCTTTCCTCCCACATTAGGCTGACACGCCGCGATATAACTGGAATACTGTTAAAAACGGCGTTTAACCCAACTCACTCACTCACTCACGGGTCGCAGTGGCTGTGTTGCTTATCGGTGAGGGTATGATAAATGACGTCATCTTCTCACAATGTACATACCTGGATATATTCAACATAAAGTCCTATATTGCCTTGGATCAGTAGTGAAAGAGTAATTCGCCAGTTCAACGCCATTTTGTATTTACCCTATTGCACTTATCTTACGACTGGCCTAACCACTAACGCTCTGAGGTCTTCGCCACTTTCAGGGGGCACAGATGTCCCAGTCGTCTAAGGCGCCGCGATTCGCTGTGCAGAGTTGCGTCCCTTGGGCACGCCAGAAACCTATGATTGTGGGTTCGAATTAAGGTTCGCCCGATTGTGTTTCTAGGTTTGTCAGCCCCATACCCGTGCTTCGGGCTTTCCTCCCACATTAAGCTGACACGCCGTGATATAACTGGAAAATGTTAAAAGCGGCGTAAACCCCAACTCACTCACACACTCGCCACTTTAATAGAATCACAAAAGATCGCGATTATTAATTAACGATGATAGCCACATGTGTTCTAATACTTACACAATGAAAACAAGTTATCCCCCCGAGAAGGAATATTACTTAGAGTAATGATAAAAATTGCAAAGTGCGCTTTTCAAAGAAGTCATCTTGAATTTTGATCACGTGGTAACAATTCGGCAATCAGGTGACAGCGAGGGGTTATATTTAGCAGTAGACTTGCTCATTAGCGCTTTAAATACTACATCTGCTCGTGGTGTTCTTTCAGTTCGTGCTGGCAGTGGACTTACGGGTACGCTGCACGCGCTGCTAAAGATAGCAACTGACAGATTTGACCAACAACGATGATTAGACGCACATTTCCATAACCTCTTTTATGCGTGACATCCGGGTTAGAATAGGTCTTCAGGAACCCATGCTTGTCGTAAGGCGGTAACAGGATCGGATGGTCAGGTTTGGTGACGTGGTTGATGCATGTCAACGCATCCTAGTTGCGTAGATCGAAGCTCATGATATCAATCACTGGATTGTCTGGTCCAGACTCAATTATTTACGGACCTTCGTCATATAGCTGAGCGCGGCGTTAAACAACAAACAAACAACGTGATGACACCTGTGCCTGCACTGGCAGGACTCCATATTGGAATTGTTTTCGTGCACGTGACTATCACGTGACATAATACAAGTGCCGGAAGTCGTGAATTTTAAAAATATGTTCACAATCTTTCCGGGTTTTTTTCTCTTCCAATATTGAATCTATCTAATAACCATTCTCGTCCACAAAAGAACATCAAATATGAATTATATGCGGCGGGATCTTGTGTTACACGGTTTTCAGTGAATTCATGCCATATCACTTATCCAATGCTGCCAGATGTCTGTTGCCGAAATTGCCGAGTGGACCCAAGTGGAGTCGAGTGATTTGCGTCAGAGGCAACCTACGCGGAACCGAGGTGTCGGAAAGAAGCGTCATGTTGGACCTCAAGAGTACGCGAATGTCATCTAGCTGAAATCTTCAGCTAATAACTGATGCTACTTTTGCCTACATCCCTTCATCCCGGTATTGTATCCCATCCTTGTATTATCACCGCCTGTTGAGAATATGAGGAACATGCTATAACCAACAACCCACTCGGTACCGTGGCGAACTTGATGGCGTGGTATCACCACGTGACAACATGTTTTTAACAGGCTTGATTTGAAGGATATGATGGGGGTTTAACGTCGTGTTGAAGAGTCTTGCTCTTACATAGCGACGTGCAGCTCGTTTGTGTGTGGCTGCTTATACTAGTCCGGACTGATGCCGATTATATAATGCTACCCCACTGAAACACCATGCCGCAGTTTAACATGGACAGGGGGCCGACCAGTCCGTGTCTTATCCCCTTAAGGGACGGTAGGGTAGCCTAATGGTTAAAGCGTTCGCCAAAGGCCCGGGTGTGAAGCCCATTTCTGGTGTCCCCCTCCATGATATTGCTGGGATATTGCTAAAAGAGGCGTAAAACAATACTCACTCACTTACCCCCCTAGTGCCGAGCGTCAGGCAGGCTAACAACAAGTACCACCATTTAATGTCTTTTGGAATGACGCGGACGGGCCTTGCTCGAACCACCGACCTCTCTCCTGATCGGGGACGGACGGGTAGCCCAGTGGTGAAAGCGTTCGCTCGTCACGCCGAAGACCCGACATGGGTACAATGTGTGAAGCCCAATATCATCATAACGAAGTAAAATCCTTAGTTTATACGAGATGTTATTGAAATCATTCGTTCGAACAGTAGGGCGTCTTTTTAAAGGACTTTCGGGCAAACAATGCTTCGGTGTATGTCCAGTGTTTGTGTTCGTGTCCAGTGTTTGTGTTCGTGTCCTATGTTTGTGTTCGTGTCCCATGTTTGTGTTCGTGTCCAATGTTTGTTTTCGTGTCCTATGTTTGTGTTCGTGTCCTATGTTTGTGTTCGTGTCCAGTGTTTGTTTTCGTGTCCTATGTTTGAGTTCGTGTCCTATGTTTGTGTTCGTGTCCAATGTTTGTTTTCGTGTCCTATGTTTGTGTTCGTGTCCTATGTTTGTGTTCGTGTCCTATGTTTGTGTTCGTGTCCAGTGTTTGTTTTCGTGTCCTATGTTTGTGTTCGTGTCCTATGTTTGTGTTCGTGTCCAGTGTTTGTTTTCGTGTCCTATGTTTGTGTTCGTGTCCTTCTATGTTTGTGTTCGTGTCCTATGTTTGTGTTCGTGTCCAGTGTTCGTTTTCGTGTCCTATGTTTGTGTTCGTGTCCAGTGTTTGTGTTCATGTCCAGTGTTTGTGTTCGTGTCCTATGTTTGTGTTCGTGTCCAGTGTTTGTGTTCATGTCCAGTGTTTGTGTTCGTGTCCTATGTTTGTGTTCGTGTCCTGTGTTTGTGTTCATGTCCAGTGTTTGTGTTCGTGTCCTATGTTTGTGTTCGTGACCTATGTTAGTGTTCGTGTCCAGTGTTTGTTTTCGTGTCCTATGTTTGTGTTCGTGTCCTATGTTTGTGTTCGTGACCTATGTTAGTGTTCATGTCCAGTGTTTGTTTTCGTGTCCTATGTTTGTGTTCGTGTCCAGTGTTTGGGTTCGTGTCTAGTGTTTGTGTTCATGTCAAGTGTTTGTGTTCGTGTCCAGTGTTTGTGTTCGTGTCCAGTGTTTGTGTTCGTGTCCTATGTTTGTGTTCGTGTCCTATGTTTGTGTTCGTGTCCTATGTTTGTGTTCGTGTCCAATGTTTGGGTTCATGTCAAGTGTTTGTGTTCATGTCCAGTGTTTGTGTTCGTGTCCAATGTTTGTGTTCGTGTCCTATGTTTGTGTTCGTGTCCAGTGTTCGTTTTCGTGTCCTATGTTTGTGTTCGTGTCCAGTGTTTGTGTTCATGTCCAGTGTTTGTGTTCATGTCCAGTGTTCGTTTTCGTGTCCTATGTTTGTGTTCGTGTCCAATGTTTGTGTTCATGTCCAGTGTTTGTGTTCATGTCCAGTGTTTGTGTTCATGTCCAGTGTTTGTGTTCGTGTCCAATGTTTGTGTTCGTGTCCTATGTTTGTGTTCGTGTCCAGTGTTTGTTTTCGTGTCCTATGTTTGTGTTCGTGTCCTATGTTTGTGTTCGTGTCCAGTGTTTGTGTACTGTGCTTGTGTTCTTGTACTGTGCTAGCCTAGCTGCGGCATTAAACAACATTAACTCACTAATTTCCCAATTAGGAGGTACTTCAACACTTAGATGACACAACGTGTCTTAACTGAAATTTAACCCAACGACGCCCGCCTACTGACATTACTTACACCGACCAAGGCCAGGGTCTCATCCGTCAACAAGTGTGTCATGTCTCTGTTGTAATTGCAATGTACTCTATGTTCTACAGAAATGACATTGTATACTTTATCAATATAACAGCGTCGTTCAAGTATCCTTACACTTACAACATCCCCATATCTCACCATATCATTCCACAGAGCGGTTATTCCCGACCACACTAATTGGCACTTTTCATTTGATACTGTGTTTTGTGTGAGTCTCCGTTTGTTCTGAAAATAATCAGCGGTCACTTTATGACTATGTGGATGAAAAATATAACTACGACAAATAAAGATGGTGTAATCTTCTTCGGCGTAAGCTGCTTCTCCTACGCATGTAGATCGAGTAGGCAATAGTGTATTCCATGCACCGCCGGGATATTGCTGGAATATTTCTCATGCAAAAAATAAAATTAAGCAAAAATCACCTCCCTCACTTTTCCATACAATTCAGAGGTGAGGTGAGGTGAAATGGGGTTTAACGTCGCGTCCAAGATTATTGCACTTATATAGCTACGTGTGTGTGTTTGTGTGGCTGCTTGTACTACTCCTGACTGATGCCGATTTATAGTGCTAGCTCACTGAGATACCATGCTGCAATTTAACATGAATACCCCACTCAGACACAGTATACTGACTCCGAGCCGACCAGTCTTTGTTTTAGCCCCTTAATGCCGAGCGCCAGACATGGTAACAACAAGTACCATCTTTTAACGTCTTTTGGTTTGACGCGGTCGGGGATCGAACCCTGGACCTTCCGCTCTCCGGGCGGACGCTCTACCACTAGACCACGGAGGCGGTATCCATACAATTCAGAAATCCCCTTTCTTTGACTAAAATATTTGAAGCTGCCTATGGGTGTGATTATTTGTCTACCTATGCCAGCGACATCTGGTGGAAGCCATTCCTTCAGACGATGGCAAAGGGAGAGCACTCTCATGTAGAAGTGTCAGAAGTGTACCACTCGGGTTAACTCGGTTATTCTCACTATCGTCATGATACTTCGGGTAGCACTGCAGTTGTGATGGTTCGTGATTGCAGTGCGTTGCTTGAACCAGCCTGGTTCCCTGGGTATGCTGCGCTGGCGCTACACTGACGCTACACTGACACTGAGGCAATGACTGCACAATGGCCGCCTCCACGAGAAGAACTAACATGGCGGACACGCCATGTATTTACTATAGAAAAACTCTAGAACGAGTGGTTAAAAATTTTTCTTAGCATTTTCATGAATGCTCTTGCAATGTATATCATACTATATGGCTCGAGAATAACGTCCGTTGTTACTTTTAGTGAAGGAAAACATTATTTAAGCTGTTTCGAGACTCGAAAGTGGTCGTCACGTCGGTGAAATGTAAACAATGACACACATCCCATTTTCAACAGTGATATGTGCGTTAATATTTCGTGCCAGCTCACTGTTATCACGAAATCGTATACATAATACATGGAATTAAACGACCACGTCAATGAAATACCGTTGGCATCTTTATTTTAGCAAATTTGATGAAGTAAATATCGCCGATTATGCCCCGTTTTCTCCCATTGTGAAATGGTGGTTTCGCGGAATTATTGAACGCCCAGGATCCGTAATAATGGTATTTAATGATAGGGTCTGTCATTGGATCCGATATTTGGCCTCTGGATTTTAGTCACATGAAAAGCCATTTATTTGGCATTTGTTTTCTTATTACACAACGAAATTAAGCATAAATATATCTAATAATTTTGGAAACATATTGGATTAATTTCAATCTAGTGTTTCTGAACTAGATCTTTGTGTGTACTTGTTAAAACGTCGGGTCTGAATGGGATAATAATAACTGTCGTAAGTCTATGTTAAAGTGTAGGAGTTACGATCGTCTTGGTGCTGAAATCGCTTTGTGGAATGTGACCCAGTAGGACCCGGAGAGCACAAGGAGTCCATATTGGAACAACCTTCGTGCACGTGACTATCACATGACATCAAAATTAATTATGGCGACGGCGGTGAACCTTACTTAACTGTTCAAACTGTTAAAATGTGTTTCTAATTTCTGTTAGGCGCGCTGACTAGGTTGGGGCATGTCATCGTATCCCAAGTGTGTGGATCGGTGCTCATGATCGCAATCACTGGATTGTCTGGTCCAGACTCGATTATTTACAGACCGCCGTCCTACACCCGGAATATTGCTGAGTGCGGCGTTAATTTGTTGTATACCGCCGCACTCGGCAATATCCCAGATATATGACAGCGGTCAGTCGCCTCTTTCGACACATATGAAGACCTTTTCCAACCCGGATCTCCACGGGTACAAAATTACTTATAATATTAAAATTATAATATTTTACATGATATCCACGAAGAGAGAGTGAGTGAGTTGGGTTTAACGCCGCTTTAACATTATTCCAGTTATATCACGGCGTGTCAGCTTAATGTGGGAGGAAAGCCCGAAGTGATGCAGGTCTCAGACGTTTACCACTTCGGTGAAACCCACGAGCACGGGTATGGCGCTGACACACCTAGAAACATAATTGGGGAGAATCGAGTGTGTGAGTTGCCTTTAAATATTCCAGTTAAATCACGGCGTGTTAGCTTGAAGTGGGAGGAATGTTTTCTAAACAAGAGGTACCACCAGAAAATTTGCATACGAAAGTAGTAGAACACCGATAGATACAGTGTTATGGATACGCGTGAGTCTTTTAACTAGGTGAATTTCGATTTCTAAAACACCCACACTGTGTTTTATCAACAATTAATGAATGGTAAGATCGAACAGAACGTCGTTTAATTTCATTTGATCATTTTGTTGTGAAATCGACATTATCAGATCAACGGAGTATGACATTCTCATGGAATGACATTAATGATTAGTTGCATTCATATTCTTTATAATGCTGAAAAATAGTATTGATAAAAAAACAGCACATTTCCAGCAACCAACAGGCACCATGGCAGCATCTGTTGTCGCTTGTTATAGTCACATCATAAATTACCGTCCCTGTTGCAGATGTCGCACCAGGTGGTTTCGGTTATCGATAATTTGCGATCGATGATCAATATAGAATATCAACATACATTTCAGCCAGTGCGTTTCATGGCCTTGCGTGGGAAGTATAAATTAGATGCTGTCTATCAACAATCTTTTTCAATCGTATATTAACCAACATTCGCACGTATCAATATGCATGAGGGTTTTGTTAAGCATATTGGATATTTGAGTAGGTAGAAACATATTAAATCGGGAATGTTTGTGCCTGAACGGTTTCCTATATCTTTGAAGGATCTTTCGGCGGGCTTTTTCATTGTCAGATATTTAATTATTTGAGGACGGCATTTTTAGCGTAGATTCACCAAAATATATGAAGTATAATTTGCCATTTATTTCTGACATTATGTAAAGACCGACATCTCTAACAACACCGACATCATGTAAATAGAGGTTATCACGCGAGTGTGTTTAGGGATGGTAAATATCCTGCATTAGGAATAAACATTGTATTTAGCGAGCATTGGCGAGCTTAATACAAAGTGTTTATTCCTAATACAGGATGTGGGTTTCAAAAGTCAATAAACATCAGATTCTGCATTTTCTCACACACTGCTTTATTCTGTGATCCAAACAGTCAATGTTCAACGTATACCATACGAAGCAGGTTCAAGCTGAAACCATACAAAACAACAAACTTACTTGCATATTCTCATGTCCGAAACACAGCTAGCTTGTCACAATACAAACTTACTCCGTAATAATCCAAAAATACGGTAAATACGGTAATAACATGCACACGTCACAACACGGTGGTAACTCTCAAATAATTCTGGCTTTAAACGAACAATATATTAAATTACACCCCTTTCATAAATAAATATATCATGCATGCATATGCAATGTATTACTTACAAATTTCGTGGCAGAATCATAGCGTTGACAACAGCCGTACATCAGGTTATCACTCACAGCGATGCACACTTTCAAATTTCACGCCACCCCGCATGCTTTTTCTCTTATACCATCCACCCGCAGTTACCACCCCTGTCCAAGCCAAGCCATTCAACCGCATACCGCTAAATAAAGAACAGTGCCTTTCTGTCATCTACACAGGATACTTACCATCCCCAAACACACAAGCGTGATAACCTCTTTATCATATAATGTCATTCTTTAATTTCAGGCTTCAAAATCGCTTTACCTCTGTCACAAACATTACCGAAACATTGCGAGTTTTCCTGGAATGCGCGCATTAATATTTATTACATCACAGGGTAAGTGATGTGTCAGTCGGACAGTGACAGTAGCCAATATAGTTCCAACTGAAATCCGTTTTTTATACAGTGGCGAAGCAACATATACGCAAAACAACAATTGTTTTTAATTGCCTTTCGCGGCAATCCATCGGTCTGTCCGCCAGAGTAACTGCCCTTTGTCAAAAGGAAGCTACTCTAACCCTAGTCTATGAGACGTCACAGCAACAGTCAGACGTTGTTGACAGTCGGTCTGTCCTGTCATAACGTTAAGAAGTGTAGTCAGATGTACACACAGCGACAAAACGAAACAAGGTAACAATTCAAACATATTTCGGCCAAATCCAACTATTTTAATTTGTGGAGAAGGTTTCAAGCCGCAGAGGTCTACAAGCACAGATATGGCTACTGATTCCGCCTGGTTAGGCCTCGTGCCCTCGCAAAATTGTTTCGAAATCTATATCTCCAAAGTTGCCAAAACTTATAAAATGACTTAGCTACGTCACAGTTACACACTGATTTTCAGTGTATTAGACTGTTCTTCTGATAATGATAGCAATTATCCCTGTAGTTTATCTAGATTCCCGATGGTTAATTCTGACTCGATCGCCGAATGACGAGGGCGACGCCATATTTGTTTATAAACAGTGAAAGTAGTCCCTACTTGACCTTTGATATTTGCATCTCTATCCGCATATGACCCCAACGGATACCGTTTTTATCCGTTGGCTTTATCCTGCCGAGAAACCTACCCATTTTATGATAAACAGCGATATCTCTAGCTACACCGACATCATGTGAAGACCGATATCTCTGGCAACACCGACATCATGTAAAGACCGATATCTCTAGCAACACCGACAGCATGTAAAGACCGATATCTCTAACAACACCGACATCATGTAAAGACCGATATCTCTAACAACACCGACATCATGTAAAGACCGATATCTCTAACAACACCAACATCATGCAAAGACCGATATCTCTAGCAACACCGACAGCATGTAAAGACCGATATCTCTAACGACACCGACATCAAGTAAAGACCGATATCTCTAGCAACACCGACATCATGTAAAGACCGATATCTCTAGCTACACCAACATCATGTAAAGACCGATATCTCTAACAACACCGACATCATGTAAAGACCGATATCTCTAACAACACCGACATCATGTAAAGACCGATATCTCTAACAACATCGACTGCATGTAAAGGCCGATATCTCTAACAACACCGACATCATGTAAAGACCGATATCTCTAACAACACCGACATCATGTAAAGACCGATATCTCTAACAACACCGACAGCATGTAAAGACCGATATCTCTAGCTACACCGACATCATGTAAAGACCGATATCTCTAACAACACCGACATCATGTAAAGACCGATATCTCTAACAACACCGACATCATGTAAAGACCGATATCTCTAACAACATCGACTGCATGTAAAGGCCGATATCTCTAACAACACCGACATCATGTAAAGACCGATATCTCTAACAACACCGACATCATGTAAAGACCGATATCTCTAACAACATCGACTGCATGTAAAGGCCGATATCTCTAACAACACCGACAGCATGTAAAGACCGATATCTCTAACAACACCGACAGCATGTAAAGACCGATATCTCTAACAACACCGACATCATGTAAGGACCGACAGCTCTAGCAACACCGACATCATGTAAAGACCGATATCTCTAACAACACCGACATCATGTAAAGACCGATATCTCTAACAACACCGACATCATGTAAAGACCGATATCTCTAACAACACCGACATCATGTAAGGACCGACAGCTCTAGCAACACCGACATCATGTAAAGACCGATATCTCTAACAACACCGACATCATGTAAAGACCGATATCTCTAGCAACACCGACAGCATGTAAAGACCGATATCTCTAGCAACACCGACATCATGTAAAGACCGATATCTCTAGCAACACCGACATCATGTACAGGCCGATATCTCTAACAACACCGACATCATGTAAGGACCGATATCTCTAACAACACCGACATCATGTAAAGACCGATATCTCTAGCAACACCGACAGCATGTAAAGACCGATATCTCTAACAACATCGACTGCATGTAAAGGCCGATATCTCTAACAACACCGACATCATGTAAAGGCCGATATCTCTAGCAACACCGACAGCATGTAAAGACCGATATCTCTAGCAACACCGACATCATGTAAAGACCGATATCTCTAGCAACACCGACATCATGTAAAGACCGATATCTCTGGCAACACCGACAGCATGTAAAGACCGATATCTCTAACAACACCGACATCATGTAAAGACCGATATCTCTGGCAACACTGACATCATGTAAAGACCGATATCTCTAGCAACACCGACATCATGTAAAGACCGATATCTCTAGCAACACCGACAGCATGTAAAGACCGATATCTCTAGCAACACCGACATCATGTAAAGACCGATATCTCTAGCAACACCGACAGCTTGTAAAGACCGATATCTCTAGCAACAACGACAGCATGTAAAGACCGATATCTCTAGCAACACCGACATCATGTAAAGACCGATATCTCTGGCAACACCGACATCATGTAAAGACCGATATCTCTAGCAACACCGACAGCATGTAAAGACCGATATCTCTAACAACACCGACATCATGTAAAGACCGATATCTCTAGCAACACCGACATCATGTAAAGACCGATATCTCTAGCAACACCGACATCATGTAAAGACCGATATCTCTGGCAACACTGACATCATGTAAAGACCGATATCTCTAGCAACACCGACAGCATGTAAAGACCGATATCTCTAGCAACAACGACGGCATATCAAGGCCGATGTCTCTGTCGTTATAAAATATATTTACTCCAGTCAACACGGGATAGCTTTTGCGAGATAATAGAATATCTTTATAATAACCTGTAAACTGCCAGACCACACGTTACATCGTGAAGGAAGGTCAGATCCACCAAGTACAGTTGTCATTATTGACGGCCAAGAATTACTCACACCACGACACGAAATTGAAGGCCATCTTGGATGCCCCTGCAAGGTGAAGCTCGATGTATGTCAATCCACGTGCTTATGCTGCACGTGGCTCGCACAATTGATCCACGCTGCCATATTGCCTCATCCCCCCGCGGCAGTCTCAGAGCTCTATGCCAGTCTGCCGAACGTGACACAACAATGATGGAGAACTTACAGTGTTTGTTGTGGATTTTAATAGGGTTAGAAAGTTTGCTGTCATCTCATCTCTCTAATGTAAGGATATGTTTTTATTTTCTAAATTACTTGGTTTATTTTATTTAAATGGAGATCGAAATATAAATATTATTATAACAACTATTTCTATAAAATGATTGGTTAGTTTTGTTAGTTTTCTTTGTTGTTTAACGCCGCAATATTCATGCTATATGACGGTCTGTAACAGATCGAGTCAGGACCAGACAATCCAGTGTTTGACATCATGAGCATCACATACGGGATACGATGACATACATGAAATATAATTTCTTTCGTTTGAGGGACGAATTAGAATAAAATTATTTTCTCCTAACGTCGGAAAGCACAACAAAGGGAGGTAACCTGGTTTCGTAATGGGTATATAAGTAAAGGCGGGAAGTTGAAACTTCATTCTCAGGTGCGGTGCAGTCGGGCTGGCTATATTAAACATGTTCAGTTATGTATGATGCCGATTGGAGTACACGTCGGTTGAATCTATATTTTTTATTATTTATGTGTGTAGTACCTGCGGCTGTCCATATGATGATCAGAATGTTATGCGTTGCTTGCAAGTTGTGCTGGCGAGCCATGATAATACGTCGTGAGATCGCTAGATGGATCGGTATCCATAGTTGAAATCTCGAACACTCCAGTTGTGAGAGTATGGATTTGGGATATACTCTGACGAGTATGCGCTGACGAGCCATTAGAATACGTAATAAGGCGTCGATGCCTGTGTATATGTACACGTTGAAAATATGAAGCATCGAATCTATATTCATGTAAATTACGGTTGGTTGATGGTCATGATGCTGGTGATGTTCCTGATGCGGACGATGTTCATGATAATGTGAATACCTGTTGAAGAATAAACTGCGGTCAGTCAGTGCACCGTACAGTATCCCAATATGTTGTAGTTGTGTATTTTGTTGTGTTAGGGGGGAGAAGGAGGAGAACCATAGCAGCAACACCTCTTCGCCTCTTGCGTCAACCATGGGTTGGTGAAGATTAATTCTAACCGGAAGTTTACGGGTTGATCTGTTATAGCGAGCGGAATACCTACGCACCCACTCACATGATGTCATAGAACTATGTCCACATAAAGCGAGGGTATTTATCATGGTAGAATGGAGAAATACTACACTGTTTGTTTGTTCGTGTGTTGTTTAACGCCGCACTCAGCAATATTCCAGCTATAGGACGGCGGTCTATAAATAATCGAGTATGGACCAGACAATCCAGTGATTGACATCATGAGCTTCGAACCACTCAATTGGGATCGATGACATGCATCTACCAAGTCAGCGAACCTGACCACCCGATCCCGTTAGTCGCCTCTTACGACAAGCATAATCGCCTCTTACGACAAGCATGGTTGATGTGACCTTTTCTAACCCGGATACTACACAGGATAATCGAGAATGCATTGAACAGGATTTCAGTTACTTCTCAACGTGCCAGCTTCATGTGGGAGGAAAGCCCGACATGATGCAGGTCTGGGATGTTTACAAACACACGAGCAAGGGTTTAGTGCTGACGAAACATGATCAGGGCGATTCGAACCCACGAATCTGGCGCGTCCGAAAGACGAGGTGAGGTGAGGTGAAATTGGGTTTAACGTCGCGTCCAAGATTATTGCACTTATATAGCGACGTGCATGCACGTGTATGTGTGTGTGTGGCTGCTTGTACTAGTCCGGACTGATGCCGATTTATAGTGCTAGCTCACTGAGATACCATGCCGCAGTTTAACATGAATACCCCACTCAGACACAGTATACTGACTCCGAGCCGACCAGTCCTTGTTTTAGCCCCTTAATGCCGAGCGCCAGACAGGGTAACAACAAGTACAATCTTTTAACGTCTTTTTGTATGACGCGGCCCGGGATCGAACCCTGGACCTTCCGCTCTCCGGGCGGACGCTCTACCACAACCGAGAGACGAAACTCTGCACAGCGAATTGAGGTGTCTTATAGCCCCATTTACACGACCACGTTTACTTATATATGTAAATATACTTACGTAAGTATATATACTCACATAAGTAAAAGTGGTCGTGTAAACGCATTTGCTTACGTAAGCAAATATACTCCAGGAGTAATTTACTTCACCTCAAGAGGTCGTGCAAAAGTATATTTACTTATAAGCAAATATACTCCTGGAGTAAATATGCTTATGTGAGTAACATTTGGCCGTATAAACAGGGCTTTATAATTAGACAACTGTGCCACCTGTGCCGCCTGCTACAACTAAAGTGATCTATTCTGTAGGTACCACCATATGCAGTTACCTTACTTAGCCTGGCAAGGATCCAATTGTCAAGGGTTCGAATCTAAGATCTGCATTGATTAATGTCCATGGTCTGTCAACACTGTACCATAAGCTTTACCTTGGGTGGAATTTAGCGCTTTATGCATGGACTATATTGCTTCACACTAAATGCTTTCATGTGCACAATAATGCATTCTGCCGCCTTTATTACCCACGTGGTTAAGATGGATGTGGTAAGATACTAAATCCGTTTGACCTTGTTTCATTCGTTTTCATTGGATAACCGTAACATCTGTCACGCCGGAAATATTTTTTCATTAATAAAAAATCGCGAGACGTCATTCTATTTGCAACTACAATGCAGAGATGAAGCAATCACACGAAAGCCAAACAAGATAGTCACGCTCATCAACTTCGCTTTGCATTCTGTATTAGTTATGCACAGAGCTACAACAGACATTATATAATCGAGCTATATCCATTTGCAATGTACTACTACCGATCGATAGATCGAGGGTCCCCTTGAGCGTGACGCACCCAACCGCTTTCTCGACTTTCAATTTGATTTAACATAAATGGATAAGCGTGGTGAAATGAAGTCGGTTTTAACTATCTGGATATATATCTGGACTTACGTTGGATGCTCCGGTTGTGCCACCAGTGTCCCATTCGAAGCGTATTTTGTGGCACTGTTTCGTTGGGTGTTTGTTCATGAATAAACATACACGACTTCGCGAACAGATCACTCAGATTGAACAGTTCCGAAACAAATCATTTAAAAACTCCGTGGAAGTGTGCCTGACTTCTGATTTTGTGAAATACGAGCAATAACTTTCCCTAGCGTAAAACGCCGTGAGTAGATCACGGTTGTCTTTTCTTATTACGGAGGTGACCTTGCCCTTCGTTCGAAGCTGTCACTGACATGCAAGCAGACTTGAGTTTGTTGATTTTAACGTCTTCAGTATCAGGTCGTACAGTTAACATGAATTTCTTTGGCAGGTACTCTGATTTCCCTCTTCCGAAATGGTACGGACAGGATATAAATTCATCCGGCCATCCGAGTGACCGCTGTTTGTCCGATATTCAAAGCGCGGCGCTAATTGACTTTTCAGATTTTCTTATAGGTGTCTTGCGTACTAACAACAATGCGCTTGAATTACCATAAGTCGAATAAATTCATTGAAATAAGATCTTGAGACACAAAAGCAGGAACAAGTTGTTAATGCGTAAGCATAAAAATGTCAACAATGCCCATATTTGGGCATATATCAATATTCATGCGCAAGTTTTTATGTATGTACACATAAATAGATATTTTGACAATACCTCGTTAGATGCGATTTTTACGAAACTCGCGAAAGCGAGATCAGATACCATAGAAAGTCCACTCGTTTCGTAAAAATGCTACCAACGAGAATGAGTGTAGTATTTTCTATATACGTCATTATTCTACTTAATATTACGTAATAAATCTACTTCCTATTACGTCATAATTCTACTTCCTATTGCGTCATAATTCTACTTACTATTGCGTCATAATTCTGCTTGCCACATGACGTTATCATACTTTCCATCTCTTCATCACCATTAGCTAATACGTTTCCCCGATAATTTCCTCATCCACGAGGGGCGAAGTGTCTAAAGAGCTGCAACTCGCTGCAGCAGAGTTGCGTCCCTTAGTCGTGCCAGAAACGTCGAATCTGGTTGTGGTTCCTGGTTTGTATTCATATTTTTCAATAAAAGATATCAGGTTTTGCACCTTAGCTGAAAAAAATATCTAAGCTCGATACAGCGATACAAATACCCTCCAGTAGCGCATTTCCCCCACTCAATAGATTTCTTCACTCTTGCATAAGACATTATGTAAGTATTTGCACTGGGAGTAGTTTGTCCAATAAAGTAATATTTGACAAGCATCAATTAAGAATGAGTATATCGATTGGGCTTAAACAATCAATTGGGTATTGTCGTACACAATGGTTGATCTAGTTGCCATATGTAAGTATGTATGTACATGTGTGGGCGTCGTGACGTAATGGAGTGCTATCACGGTAGGGGAACTAACTAAGATAATTGCATTCTTCTTTCACCAGTGGTTTTGTTCAACGGACAAGACACGTTGTGGCAAGATATGATTAATCACAATCCTTGACGTGGAAGTTAATCATGTCGTTGTCGAGAATTGAACAATGCAATAATTAGGGACCAAGTGATATATTGTTTAACTACTCTTTCAAGAGGACTTCGGGAAATGGAAGATGAAATATTGAAAACTATATGTAACGAAAGAAATGTGAAATGCAGGCTTTTTAATTTCACAAGCCTTATTTTCTTTTCTTCGAAATACGGTAGGACAGGACGCATACCCTTTTCATTCACACCAGCCTCCGCCATCTTTCTTGCTACAAATTTTGTCTTAAGTCTACTGAGGGGCAGTCTTAGGACTTAAGATCAAATTTTGTCTTAGACTTAAGATATTCTCATAGATTGTGCTTCGTGATCCCCGATTTTAGACAAAATTTAAGTCTAAATCTTAAGAGTTAAGACAAAATATGGTCTTAGGTTAGTTTCATGATCCCGGGGCCAGGTGTCATCACTGATTTTCAATGATATATTCATATAAATTTCATCGCTATTTTATTTGTTATGGCCTATGGAATCTGTTTCCGTTGATTATCTAGAATGGTTATTTTGTGGCGCTGACGTCTTATATTTACTTACGATGTCCATCCTACGCCATCTTTCAGCGCCATGTCCTTGGTCGCTGTAAACGTCTACAACCCGTGTTACGTCGGCTTTGCTTCTCCCACATCAAACTGACACGCCGTGATGTGACCGCTATTCAAAGCGATGTCACTCACCCGTTTAGTGTGAGTGAGTGAGTGAGTTGGGTTTAACGCCGCTTTTAACAGTATTCCGGTTATATCACGGCGTGTCAGCTTAACGGGAGTGAAATCCGAAGTGATGCAGGTCTTAGATGTTTATACCACTTTGATGAAACACACTAGCACGGGTATGGTGCTGACAAACCTAGAAACATAACCGGGGCGTCCCGGGATTCGAATCCACAATCATAGGTTTCTGGCGTTTAGACGACTGGGACATCTGTGCACCCCTCACCTTTTTTTATACTGACTCCGAGCCAACCATTCCTCGTTTCACACCTTTAATCCCGAGCGCCAGGCAGGGTAACAACAAGTACAATCTTTTAACGTCTTTTGGTAAGACGCGGCCTTCGACCTTCCGCTTTCCGGGCAGGCGCTCTACCACTAGACTGCGCCACACAGGCGGTCTCGTCCATTTAGAGTCTACGAAGCATGCGTTGAGGTTGCTCAAAATACCGTTGTTTCGTTATTGCTTAACATGTATATATTTACTGCATTGTATCAGAATCAAGATAGATTTACAGAATGATTGAATGGAAGGATGAATGGATGGATAGATGGACGGATAGATGGATGGGTGGATGAATGGACGGATAGATGGATGGGTGGATGAATGGACGGATAGATGGATGGGTGGATGAATGGACGGAGAGATGGATGGGTGAATGAACGGGTAGATGGATAGGTGGATGGACGGATAGATGGATGGGTGAATGTACGGGTAGATGGATAGGTGGATGGACGGATAGATGGATGATGTACGGATAGATGGATGGATGGATAGATGGATGGATGGGTGGATGAATGGACGGATAGATGGATGGGTGGATGAATGGACGGATAGATTTTTGGGTGAATGTACGGGTAGATGGATAGGTGGATGGACGGATAGATGGATGATGTACGGATAGATGGATGGATGGGTGGATGAATGGACGGATAGATGGATGGATAGATGATGGATGGGTGGATGAATGGACGGATAGATGGATGGTTGAATGTACGGATAGATGGATGGGTGGATGGACGGATAGATGGATGATGTATAGATGGATGGATAAATGGATGGATGGGTGGATGAATGGACAGATAGATGGATGGTTGAATGTACGGATAGATGGATGGGTGGATGGACGGATAGATGGATGATGTACGGATAGATGGATTGAAGGATAGATGGACGGATAGATGGATGGATGGATAGACGGATAGATGATGGCTGGATGAATGGACGGATGGATGGATAGATGGACAGATAGATGAATCATGGGTGGATGAACGGGCGGACGAAAGGAGCAGGGAACGGGAAGGGCGGAAGAACGACGGATGAAGGAGTGGCCATAGGTTAAGATTGCTAAAAGACCAAAGAATCCTGTAAATCCCATCTGTTAAACACATGTGTAGGCTTTTGCATATGAAATATGAAACGTCAACACCAGAGACGGAGACGTAGTAAAAATGATAGAAATGGACCGCTGAAACCAGTGATGGCACCAGGACTTCGCAAACGGCGTAAGCATGTCCTGCTCTTCCGGTAGCACTGCCATTTACACAATTTTCATGAAATAGTAAGTGAAAAATACACTCTACCTGAGTTTCTAACAGCGTTTTATATTTATTAATAAGACTCACGTAATCGAGCCATAAACTAATTCCGAATCTTATAAATCAAATTACAGAATGAGTCATACATCCGTGTGGGTTGTCAGAGATTACTATGAACTCACCCCCGTTTCAAAGTTGCCCCTCCCCCTCCCTCTTAAACACCCCCCCCCCCCCCCCACCCCCCCACCCCCATATCTTGCCTTTCATCAACGTTGCTTTCCCTCTAAACAGCCAATATTTCATGATTGTAGCTTCACGCGAACGCCGTTTGTGTTACCATTGGTTATCGTCGTTTCGATGTCCCACAAATCTACGCTATCCTTTCCCACCCACCCACGCACTGACATCCACCCACACACACACTCCAACCCACGACCTGTGCAGGGACGCCCAGACACGCTCAAGGCCAAACCGCAAGGTGCACGGAGTCCACGAGCATACGACTGAGTTGTGCTATCTAAAATACAACGACCATTCCAAACGTGACGAACTAAACGTTAAATCGTGTCTTGCTTATCGCTTTATTAAATTATCATGATCTGATATTGCTGCTATTATATAATCGTGTCATCGAATCACAAATATAATGCCATCGATAAAACTGCATGTGTTTCAGGTATGAAATATGACCATCGAATAATATTCATATCAATATTATACTGAATACTATGTCATCGGACATATTAATGTTAATATGCCTGAGTGAATTTCTAACATGTATTTTTTCATGTAAAAGGGAATAAAATAGTTAAATAATGTTGTAGAAGTCGTAGTTCAATGTATTCGACAAGAAGATATCAAAGATAAATAAGCTGTCTCTTTTAATTTACACGGAATGTTCTAAAAGATAAATTGATAAAGGATATACACGTGTTTTGGGGGGAGGGGGAATATTTTTGTAAACATGAACAGCTTGTTCAGAAATATGCCCAAAGTGAATAGTTTCTTGGCGGTTGTGAAAAAATGAATAGTTTGTTTTGTGAAAAATACCCAAACGTCAAAATCTGTATGTTTATTGTGAAAATGAATAGATTGTAAAATACAGCTAGGAAAACAATAGATTGTTCTCAAAACCAATTTGATGAATCCTTTGCAAACAGATTGCAAGGATTGACCATT
This sequence comes from Haliotis rufescens, assembly GCF_023055435.1. NCBI lineage: Eukaryota > Metazoa > Mollusca > Gastropoda > Lepetellida > Haliotidae > Haliotis > Haliotis rufescens. Next base: position 202,830 of record NW_025964390.1, read on the forward strand.
CTGGGGGGAGGTGGATTATTCGTTCACTGCTTCAAAATATGCAATATGTCTCAGAAAACAGGAATCGACTTCATGCGCGTTCAGTAAAAAATCTTTGGGGGTAAAGCCTCTCGAACATTTTTTTAAAATTTAAAAACATCCGAGGCCATCCCTTGAATATCAAAATGGCCGGTCCCCAAATCAAGCATTGATCGTGTAAATATTTCAACTCAAATAAAATTAAACATGACAAGTTCCACGTATCCACAACATTTGAACATAATATTTATTCCTTATGTTCTATACACTGAAAGTATGTATACACATTGACAGGCAGTCTATGTTACATAGTCGTTCTTTGCGTGTTCTCTCCATACAGTATACCATACAGTTCCGACATAAGGTTATGTATAAGGTATAATGCAATAAGGGGATAAGGAGATTTCAGCGCGAATGAGATGTTCGGGCTGAGAGGGATTATATAAAATATAGCCTCCAAGTCATGCATGACAGACCAATACATGCACACAACTTGTAACATTTGAGAGCATCGTTCTTATTCAAGACAACATTGTGATTTCCTTCTTATTTACATATTAATTCAATGACCCCGCAAAGAAAAATATAAAGGATATAAAAGAGAAAAAATGTGTAGTGTGATTGGTTTATGATGATAAACAGATTGATATTGTACATTTTCCTTCAGTAACAAAAATCAGATACATTTTCATCCCAAAATGAAATAAATGCCAGTTAATGTGATGTTTATTAAAACGTGGGTGTGTGTGACGACGTTGTTAGCACATGGAAAACTGGTAACTATTGTCAGTTCCGGCATGTGTACAATACTAGGTGAGAACAGATTCAAGAAAACTGTCAAAGTCGAGATACGTCAACGGGTGTTTGTCACGCCATTTCTGAATGTGTGATAAGAGTGCTTGCTAACATATGAGTCATGATGAGAAGCAAACTAAACTTATTTAGACATCTTCAACAGAGAGAACTGAATAGAAATCCTAAGTATTTCAGCATCACAACCTTTCTCATTTGGAATTAAAATGTACAGAATATTGTCAGCTGTGCCTCTGTTACAGTGATGGTTCATTTACCCATTTGAGTTTGTTGAGTAATGAATGCATGCCAAAGCCAATTTACATACATAGTATATTAAAAATTGTGTATTTAATATTTAACCATTGAACAAAAATGTCGTGTGAATATGTATGTACAAATACGCGCACGTCATCGGAAATATCTCGTGCCGCCATCATGAATTTAGTAATGCGATCCGATGTTAAATCGGTATTTTTATTTCAGGTGAGCAATTTAGACTCTTAGAATTAACATATTTATATATAATTCCATTAGGTTGTCAGTCAAACATGAAATTGACAATAGCATGATGACAATATGTTACAATAATTGTTTTGTCATCCGATATACGTGAAGATCCGGCTTGTCCTTCGGGAAGATCCGGCTTGTCCCTCGTGAAGATCCGGCTTGTCCCTCGTGAAGATCCGGCTTGTCCCTCGTGAAAATCCGGGTTAGGATTTGTCTTCAGGAACCCATGCTGGTCCCTCGTGAAGATTCGGCTTGTTCCTCGTGAAGATCCGGGTTAGAATTGGTCTTCAGCAACCCGTGCTTGTTCCCCGTGAAGATCCGGCTTGGAATTGGTCTTCAGCAACCCATGCTTGTTCCTCGTGAAGATCCGGGCTAGGATTTGTTTTCAGGAATCCCTACCTGTAAGAGGCGACTAACGGGATCGGGTGGTCAGACTCGCTGATTTGGTTGATGCATGTCATTGTATCCCAATTGCGTAGATCGATGCTCATGATGTCAATCACGCTTTTGTCTGGCACAGCCTTGAATTTTGTACAGACCGCCGTCATATAGCTGGAATATTGCTGAGTGCGGTACCAAACAACAAAAACAAAAAACAAAAAAAAACCCAACCCCGATATAGATTGTTTTGAAATCACTGTCCTAAGAGTTGGTGGCTATATATGTCATGGTAGTAAATAAGAATATATAAATTCCATTTTCTATTGCGCCAGTATTTGTTTTTATACTTGTTTTCTGGTACTACGGTATATGGAACTGTTTGAGATAATATTTTGCTACAGGGGTTCCTGGTTCTATAATTTCACGTATTTCTAGAACATGTTAATAACGAAAAATGGCTATAAAAGCACGGACACACACATAGAAACACGGGTTTGGGTACAAAGATGTAATCGTGCACGCCCCGTTTTGACCAACGCTATTCTGTCTCTACCCTTATGCAACCCAATGGAAACGTGTACAAGGTTGCATGAACGGCCTTAACTTTACCCAGGCAGCATCGGCATCAAGGCTACGACCAAAACAGCAGAGTATCCTAGTTTATGCAATATTCGTCTAAATGTCGCGTACAAGGAAGAGGCCTCCGCCACGCCTTTCCTAGTAGAACAACTTGTACGCGTTGTCAGCGCGTTCAGCGGCAATTGCTATGGTTGTTTGTCCGCCCACGCATGTGTATTCAATTACTGAAGGCTCGTTATTGACATTCTCTCCTAGAAGGTTACACCAAGCTGGTCGCTGGTCGCCTCACGACCACGTAATATGTAAGCGGCCTTGAAGCCGGTGCTTGACCACAACATTCAATGACCCTTGCTTAGTAAACGCTTGTAATTACCACGTGGTGTTGTTCTGGAGGGGACGGATGGTTAAGCTGATGTTCGGATGATGAAGAGATTGGTGTATTTGTAAAGGTCGGAGTATGTTCCATGACTCATCGCGGCCTAAAGTTTACCTAAGGCGGGGATGTCTTTTTATATCGTGTGCAATGCTGACGTACACACACACACACACACATAGATACATACATACACACATACACCTACCTACCTACCTACCTACCTACCTACCTACCTACCTACCTACCTACTTACCTACCTACCTACATACATACATACATACATACATGCGGTAGAGAGGGGTTGAGCATGTCTGTGTGTTTGTGTGTGCGTATGTGTACATACATACATACATACATACATACATACATACATACATACATACATACATACATACATGCGGTAGAGAGGGGTTGAGCATGTCTGTGTGTTTGTGTGTGCGTGTGTGTACATACATACATACATACATACATACATACATACATACATACATACATACATACATACATACATACATACTTCTTGCCCTGAAAAACGACAAATTCGTTTTCTCCATGTTCCCTCACTTGTGACGAATGTAAGGTGTACTTATAGTGGTACTTATAGCAGTTGTAAAGGCGTGAAATCATTATTCAAGTTAAAGCCAAATATTCGCGATTTTCAGTTAAATAATCAAGTCATTTATTCCGTAATCGAATAAGATGCACGTTTCTCATCCTTTCGCGTCTTCACAACTTCTCACTATTACTGGTATTGCCCTTCGTGTATCCAGTATGTCCAGGAATCTCTTTACGCCCAAGAAGAGGTATTCATTATTCACACGTTCGGTCAGATAATGAGTGTCTTCAAAATATCCTCGTCATTAAATTACATGCCACTACCTACACAGACAATTATAGCGCCAATAACTATCGATTCCGTGCTTTTCCACATCAGTATGATTTATTTAGCAGATCAATAGCAACAATTATTCACAGCTTAAATACGTGTTTGAACATACTAGTCGATAATATTGTCATTAAAAGCATGTGTATCATCACAACAATCAAGCAGAACAAACAAACCATTTTAAACGACCTTTGTGATATACTATATTTGGATCCAGCATAAGGCGTCCCTCTATTGTGAACTGTAAGTGAGTGTATTGTACACCGTATTTAGCAATAACCCAGCAGTATTGGTGAGTAAGTGAGTATGGTCTTACGTCGCTTTTAGCAACATTCCAGCAATATCACGGCGGTGGACACCAGAAATGGGCTTCACGCATTGTACCCATGTGGGGAATCGAACCCGGGTCTTCGGCGTGACGTGACGAGCGAACGCTTTAACCACAACTAGGTTGGATGTTCTCGTGAATCGGTCAGTTGCTTACCGTTTTTGCGAACAAATGGTGTCATAGCCTATTTTCAGTGATCCATTCAAATATCTGTTACCCCTATTTTGCCTTTTATGCCAACTGTAACCTGTTTCGGCAGATAATCGAGACTGATTATTCTCTCTCGTTGGCGTTTTATAATAATTAATCCGGGTGAATCCCAGTCGGCATTTTAGTCTATTTTCGGCACCTTGGCTGTCCCGAACTACACACATGCACAATGTCTGTATATAGTTTAAAACGTAGCTTAGTGCTTAGGTCGAATCCTTATGACACTTTGGTCTTCTCTCGAACTATGATATAGTGTCGTCGATGATCACCAGCCTTTCCTTTAACGAATGTTTTTGAACAAAATTGACTTGCCTTTGCATGCGTTTGTGACAGGTGGTACCAGTTGGGCAGGATATGCTCACCTTTTCGCGAACACCTGGTACCATCGCTGTTTGATAATGATTCATGAACACGTTCTTATGGTATGGTCGGAATTGTAAATGGACTCTGCTTTTTGCAGACATCTCTTATGTTTATGGAAATGTTTTAGCCCCATTGATCCATTTTGTGCATTTACGAACAAATCGTAAACCTAAGGACATTTGCCAGAACGATTAAACGCAATGCTGTGGATATATTCATACTAGTCTTTGTCGCATACGAGTGAGTGAGCTTGATTTTACGCCGCTTTTTGCAATATTCCAGCCATATCACGGCGGGGAACACCAGAAATGGGCTTTACACATTGTACCCATGTCGGGAATCGAACGCTTTAACCACTAGGCTACCCGGCAGCCCTTGTCGCATAGGAACCAGTAAAGCGTTAAAAGAAACCAGATAGTGCTCCCTCTGCACTAACGCCACACCAGATTCATCATCGTCTTCACGGTATACTTTGCCAAATGAGGATACAATTAATGAAGTATTGTTTAGAATGACGTACTCACATTTCTTTAATAAACTAATAAAAAAGTCTCAGTTTTTTATTAAAGCATTAGCTTAATTGGGTAACGGTTGATGTTTACTGATTATACAAATAGATTGAATATGCGGTCGACTATATAATCCGGCAGAATCCATATCGTCACTTTGGTCTATTTTCAGCCCCAACTCGAACCATGGATAACTCGATCTATCGCTTAAGACGATATAAGATTATGGTCCCGAAGTGAATTATGTTTCAGTAATTCGGCAGTATTCAGTGTGACAACGATCCACACCATCGTGTCATTAGTTACACATGCAACTCCTTAATCCCACTAAAAGATCCAGATCAGTAGAATTATGTTAAAAGCTTGTTGCAAGAATGAAACCGGGAAGGAATTGTAAATACGCATCTTGCATTATCCAGTGTAGTTTATATCTTTTCTGTTATGATTAATATCCTGGACCCATTCGCCGCCATACTTTCTTTCCGGATGTGACGTCACTGCTCTCGTTCCTATCTGTGACCTGAGCACAGAAAGTCTCTCGCTCAGGGGAGTCATTTGATTGGATGGCTATTCATAGTGTCGTGCTTTATGAATCGGATTCAAGAGGAAGCTATTGTGGCGAATGGGTTTAAGGTATTTATCCTAATAAATATAAAAATATGAGGTATGTAAATGTATCACCAAACCGACAATAGCTAGCGTGAGCAGGGTAAGATGAAATGGGGTTTAACGTCGCGTTCAAGATTATTACACTTATATAACGATGTGTATGCAAGTCTAATGCCGATTAATAGTGTCAGCCTACTAAGATGCCATGCCGCAGTTTAACATAAATACCCCACTCAGACACACTATACTGACTCCGAACCGACAAGGCCTTGTTAAGCCCCTTAATGCCGAGCCCCAGGCAAGGTAACAACAAGTACCATCTTTTAACGTCTTTTAGTAAGACGCGGCCGGGAATCGAACCACGGACATACCGTTCTCCAGGTAGACGCTTTTCCACTAGACCAAGAGGGCGGTCTACTCTTTATGGAGTTCACTTCCACAAAGCGATCTTAGTGTTGAAACGATCTTAACCACCATACATAACACAGACATACGACAGTTGTAGAGCGTAGAGATCTTTGTTAACAGGACATTGGGCCCCGGTCCACAAAGCGCTCTCAGCGCTACGACTGTCGTAAGTCTGTATTAAAGGATGGGACATACGCTCGTCTTAACACTAAGATCGCTGTAAGAACGAGACAGTATTCCAGTGTGGGAGGAAAGCCCGAAGTGATGCAGGTCTCGGACGTTTACCACTTCGGTGAAACCCACGAGCACGGTATGGTGCTGACAAACCTTGAAACATAATCGGGGCGAACCGGGATTCGAACCCACAATCACAGGTTCCTTGCGTTCCCAAGGGACGCAACTCTATATAAGAGTACACTCATCTTTACACCAACTTCGATTTGGGGAACGGGACTCGGGTCCCGAAACAATAGAATTAATCAATTGGCATTCAAATAGAGAAACATATTGTTTCATCAAAATAGATGCAAGTAAAAAAAATATCAGCATGCTCAATTCGAGAAAACCACATTCCCACACCTCACAGTTACCATGGCTGACGTGATGTCTTCTTCGCTGCCTCGACCCTGCTGCAGCAATGACTCACGTTGAGGCTGACCCCACAGTCTGGGAAACGCCCACGCTGGAGTTGTCCTCGTCGTCGCCGAGAACTATAAGCCTACACATCTCAGGGCGCCTCTTGGAGTGTGGTGTTTAGGAGGGTGTTGCATTGGGGTAGTCGTGGACTCAGACGTTGGGGTAAATATAGACTCAAGGATGCGGTCTCATGACAAGGATGGATGAGGCATATGCATGTTTGGGTAGGATGAGAAATCTGTATGCTGTACCGCTGATGAGACACTAGTTAATGTCTACAAGTGGATTCTTTGAGACTCGTATGTTCAGGTGTTGTAAGGGCTTTTGCACAAAATAGTTTTTTTGAGAGACATGAAGACTACCGTAATTAACCGTTTTTTTTAAAACTGAAAATATTAACTTACAAATTTTAAATAGATAAATACAGTTATCGACAGCCAATCCGTCTCCCATCTCCCCTTTCAAGACAACCATCTCTCATCAGTTCGAAATCAAGGCTTAGTTGTATTGTAATTGCGAACTAGAAGTCGTGGATATATAGAGCCGCTGTTGGGTGATCATGTTATATATATATTTTAAAGAACAATTTTCGAAATTACGATGTAATTAGAGTCAGTTCATGGCTAATTGTTTGTTTGATTGTTGTTTAACGCCTCACTCAGGTATATTCAAGCCCTATGACGGCGGTCTGTAAATAATCGAGTCTGGACCAGACAATCCAGTGATTGATATCATGAGCATCGTTCCACGCATTACGGTCACGATGACATGCACGAACCAAGTCAGCGAGTCTGACCACCCAATCCCGTAAGTCGCCTCTTACGACAAGCATGGGTTGCTGAAGGCCTATTCTAACCCGGGTCTTCAGGGATACCCTCACTAATTGCGCCCTTCGTAGTACGGACACCTCTGCTAGGCATCCAGTTCTGAATTTTGGAAAAATGATTTCGTCAATGCAAAAGGTTTTAATAGTACGGAAAAATGTTGGGCCTCACTGCTAAATCAATAATAAATATCGATCAATGTTTTTTCCCCCACAAATATAATTATCTAGATATACTTAAATATCATTTTGTCCTGAAAAATAAACATTGTTATTCATTTAACGGGATACAATATATTTTCATAAAATTCACATTATGACTCTATTTAAATATATATATCGTCAGAGATAGTTCATTATAAAAGTGCTTATACATTTACAGATGTTGCTTAAATTATGAATTTAATGAATAAATTGATGAATTATAAATTAATATTAGATGTTGAACTGGGGATGTGTGTGTGTGTGTGTGTGTGTGTGTGGGTGTGTGTGTGTGTGTGTGTGTGTGTGTGTGTGTGTGTGATTAATTCTTTAATTTACATTCTGATCGGGAACAGGTCGCATATCACAAACCCATTTGAAACGGTTTTAACCGTTATAGTATATATAACTTGCGAATGTGTTTCAGTTCGTGTTTTGTTTGTTTGCTGTTTAACGCCGCACTCATCAATATTCCAGCTATATGACGGCGGTCTGTAAATAATCGAGTCTGGACCAGACAGTCCAGTGATCGACATCATGAGCGTAGATCTGCGCAAATGGGATACGATGACATGCATCAACCAAGTCAGCGAGCCTGACCACCGGATACCGTTAGTCGCCTTTTCGGCAAGCATGGGTTGCTGAAGACCTATTCTATCCCGGAATCTTCACGGTGTTCGGTTTGGTATTTACCCCTCCACAAGTATATATATTTTTTAAATGAAATCATAAAAGGCACATGCTTAAAATCAATTAAAATATAACCGTCTTCTTTAAAAATAATCTAGTTATAAAAATAATATGTACAGGCGTTGGCGGTTTCAAACTGTATCACGTGTACATAGCGTGACACACATAACGTGTTGAGGCAAATGTGCAGTCCGATATCCTGAGAACCCGTATTTACCATAAAATTACATTATATTATATTAGTCATGACATTGCTTACCCAGATGACTCAACATTGGATATTGTTCAAATGATCGTTAACCCTTCAACATTTCAATTGTGAAACACGATACACCCAAGCACGAACGGAGAGCCACGGCCGCGATTGAGTGGCTGGACATGATGGCAGGTGATGTCTAACTTGACATGCAATATACAAGTGATTGACAGCTGGGTCACAAGATCGAAACCGCACGAGTACGCGTTGCATGGCAAGGTTTTTTCGCAAATGTTTGTCCCGCTTGAAGCCATGCATCAAGTCTTGCACTCCGTTCCAGTTGGCGTGGGCGACTCTGGAAGCATTAAACTTCACTCTCAATCGATATTTAGTATGGTTTCAACTGGTAAACTGCATTTATGGGTTTCGCTTTAAGTAGTACGATCAGATGAACACGCCTTTTTTCACATTTAAGTATTTCAAAGTATTTCATATATTGAGTGTTTCAAAGATATTTACCTAGCTGAGACTTCGAACGGGCAATTAAAACAAGATTGGCAGGCACAGACATCGTCAACTTTAAAGTAGCTATTTTAGGAACTCTATATCAAAATACTACTCTGCGGCGTCAGGCAAGAAACAAGAATGTACTTCTTTATGCAAATTGTCAGTGGTGGGTGCGACCGTTATGACATGCTTACCTTTTTCGCGAACAGCTGGTGTCACCACGTATTTTCAGCGGTCCATTCATAAAATGTTCACCTCTATTCATAGAGGCCGATAATCGAGACTTATTGTCTGGCTTTGACATTTTATATTAAACCTTAAAAACATTGTAGAATTTCTGTTCGCTTAAATACTCATAACAATCTGTTTCCGGACAAACTGGGTTTAAAAAAAAAACCCATAAAAATAGTTTTACGCCGCATCTTAGCACTATCCCCGCACTGTTACGGCGGGGAACATCAGGACTAGCCTTGTGTGTTGTAACATGAAGAGACTCGAACCCAGGCCTTCGGCGTGACGGGCGAACGTTAACGGCGCACTTACCACACCGCCACAGGAGCGTACGGATTAACAAGATTCCGATTAAAAATGTCCACTGCGAAACTTTTCTTTGCATGACTCTACATGACGTGGACACGCCATTCCTGACATGAAGCCCACGAAATCGGAAGATTTTGATACTTAGTTACAGCTTTGAATAGAGAAAGAAATCGTCGTCTGATGCCATTAATACCGCATAATTTGTGAGTGTTACTCATTCCCCCAAAGAATACACGCCTGCTTCTTTGATCTGAGTCGACTTTGATAAATGCGCGTTATCATGATGAGATCGATGCTTGTGATTCCTAATGAAGGGATTGGCCCACGTTCGTGCCGCTGCGATACCAAACCAATGACCACTCGTGTCATTCCGGGACGAGCCGATTGGCGATTGGCGAACGCGGTGTGGACAGACGAGTGGTGACGAATGATCCCCACACCCATAAAGTTGCACTTAATTTCAGTCAGTGTTCGTAAGGACACTTTGGATTCTCGAATTTGGTATGCGTATAGTCCCACGTTCCTCGTGAGAACTGGCGATTACGGGTCTATTTCTCTGAGGCCTTTTTAGTGGTTTATGTGTGTTCAATTTGAAGGAAGTGGGCGGCCACACGACGCTGAATTTACATATCGGTCAATTATCATGAAATCACACATAAATGTTCATACTGTAACAGTAAATTGATTGCCCATAAATGTCTTGATTGTAAGGATTATTGTATATTTTTACTACCCACACAATCCCATTTCTTTCTAAAAAACGCATTACATTGCAACAATGTAACTTTTGCGGCAGACAATTTATTTCTATTTTTCCCAACAATATGAAGCATAATTATTAATTTCACAAATTTTCGGGGACACTTTGTTTCTCCATGAACCCCCCTATCCCCACAAACCTAAATCGTTGTTTATAACAACTTGACGTAACCATTGAGCATACTTTATTCCAGTTTTCATCAATGGCGTGGACACATTGGTGGGGTGGTGGCACGGGTGGCCCAGTCGTCTAAGGCGCCGCGATTCGCTGTGCAGAGTTGCGTCCCTTGGCCACGCCAGAAACCTATGATTGTGGGTTCGAATCCCGGTTCGCCCCGATTATGTTTCTAGGTTTGTCAGCACCATACCCGTGCTCGTGGGTTTCACCGAAGTGGTAAACGTCTGAGACCTGCATCACTTCGGGCTTTCCTCCCACATTAAGCTGGCACGCTGTGATATAACTGGAATACTGTTAAAAGCGACGTTAAACTCACTCACTCACTCACAAATACAGATGTTGTGTAACTAGGTATGGGAAATAGGGAAGCAGCTGTCACAAGGCACGGGGAAGTCATAGAGAGACAGTGCCCGGGTGAACTAAAAGACAGGTGGCTACAATATGTCATCTGGTTGATTCACTTCAACTCCAGTTAAAGAAGGTCCACTTTACTACATAAAATGTTACCAGTGAAGATTTTGGGGTAGAATAGGTCTTCAGTAACCCACGGTTGTCGTAAAAGATGACTATGCTTGTCGTATGAGGCGACTAACGGGGTCGGGTGGTCAGGCTCGCTGACTTGGTTGATGCATGTGATCGTATTCCGATTGCGTAGCTCGATGCTCAAACTTAGAAACATCATCAGTACCAATCTTGGATTCGAAGCCATTGGCACGGACAAGGGACGCATTTCTGCACCGCGAATTTCGGCTCCTAAGAAACATATTAACAAAACAGTTGCCCTTTCTGTACACAGAAACCTATCTTATAAAAAAACATCTTTCTAAAGGAGTATATTTTTAAAACTTGCGGAAAGCGTATGTGTATTTTGAGATAAACGGTCTAAATGTCTAAAATAACTCCAGTGTACGATAATTACAGTGTGGGAACGACTTGGAGACCAATATACACGCGAGGCATCCAATAAAGAACGTTTATTTTCATCACAAATGTTGGAAATACGTTAAGTATTTTAGAATCGTGTGGCTTTTAGTGAATATATTGCTAATCTAGTCAGAACGGATGCAAACATGTCGGCCCGGCGATCTCAAGGGAGTGCGTGTTTGAACGTTCTAACGGCGTGAGTTAAGAAATTCATCAACGAAGGTCATATGAGTTAAGTTCACTTCGGAGAAATTTTTTAAAAAAAAGAATCAATATGTCTTATAATGTTTTGGGGAGGTGGGTAGCTTACCTGTTACAGCGTTCCCTCGTCAACTGAAACCATAGGTTCGAATCCACAAGTCAAATGGTAAAGGCGTTCAAGTTTTCACTGGAGAATCTTTTTTTAAAGAAAGCACTAGAATTGATATGGACAGCGGGGCAGCTTAAAGGTTAAAGTGTTCGCTCGCAAAGCCGAAAACCCGAGTTCGATTCCCGGGATTCGTACAATGAGTACAAATTATCGGTTCGTCCCTGCCATATTGCGGTGTAAAATAACATTCACTCACTGTAGATGGATTGTGTACAAGACCAGATAGAATTAATTGAATAGCGATGGGTCTGGCCTGAATCTCGTATTGTAATTTGTAGCAATAATGATTCATGCATCGCCATACGTACCAGAATACATTGCATGCGTTCTTTCAACTGTAATTTGTTATAAATCTGAATAAAAAATATCCTCCCGCACAGTTCTGACAACTTTGTGTATTTTGTTGGATGTTGCTATGGTCACAACAGTGACGGTATAGACCAATTATATTTAGGATACGGTCGCAAATAGATTCGCTTTTTCTTTCACAGGAGGGGGCGGTGGGGTAGCAGAGTGGTAAAGCGTTCGTTCGTCACGCAGAAGATTCTTTACAATGTCTTAAGCCCATTTCTGGTGTCCCCCTCCGTGATATTGCAAAATGCGGCGTAAAACGATACTCATTCACTCATTCACTCGATCACAAGAAAAAGTTGCTAATTTCTCATTTCAATTCGAGTCGTCAAATGCTTAAATTTTTCCAACAGGAAAATGAAACGCATGAATCAATCAATCAATCAATCAGTCAGTCAGTCAGTCAGTCATTTAGTCAGTCAGTCAGTCCATCCATCCATCAATCCATCCATCCACCATCAATCCATCCACGCATCCATCCATCCACCCACCCATCCATCCATCACCCATCCACCCATCCATCCATCCACCCATCCATCCATCCATCTATCCACCCATCCATCCACCCACCCATCCATCCATCCACCCATCCATCCACCCACCCATCCATCCATCCATCCATCCATCCATCCATCCATCCACCCAACCACCCACCCATCCATCCATCCATCCATCCATCCATCCATCCATCCATCCAATCCAATCCAATTCAATCAATCATAGCGTGGAACCGCCCACCCCTAATACCGACCCATTCATTCATCTTTGAATGTCTCCCCTGAGTTTGTTCAGGGGTCAAAGGTTGCATGCTTGTTCCAAATACCACTGAGACCAATCATAATCAACCCATATTGACGTTATGACATTATGTAATCGTTCCGCACTGGATACACCGGAAAGGCATTTATAACATCAAACCATTTGTTAGAAGCAGAACAAAGACAGTGCTGCAACTCTTAGGGGGACATTCCCATTCGTTGAAAAAACAATGAATTTCTTTATTTGACAATCTGGTTTCTTTGATTGTTTTAGCAGCCATTCGAGCTAAAAAAAAATAGATCAGACCTAAGAAAAAAAAAAAATTTCATGTGAAGTTTTCATCCCACGTTCATATAAATTGTAAATGTTCATATTTCATGTTAAAATATTTTACCATGTAACAAAATGTTTTTAAGGTGTGTGAATGAGGATAGGTTAAATCACATTGACAACCGTCCATCTCTTTATAGTCAATTAATTTCCACACGTCTGCTATGTATTGATAACTATGGCAACTGTGGCAGATGGTCGAAACTGATTATTCACTGGCGTTGGTGTTCTATGCATGTAGTTAGAACTGTAAATCCTTTGGGAATATATTGGCAGTAATAGCAGTAACATACACTCATAAGAAATATTTAGATATTGACGGATATCATAATGGACAATTTTGAACGCCGTTATGGACGCGAATATACAGAAGGAAAGAAAACCAACTGTATATTTAAGGATCGCGGTGCAAGCCGGGTCAAAGTAGGGTCAGAGATGCAACCGGATATAATTCAATACATTCTACAATTATTAACAATTATGGAAACATGGATTATTTCAGGATACTCTCACCTTTTTGATAGTGTTCAAAACACATGTTCATGATATAAGTAAGGATAAGATATATGGATGAACAGCTTTATTTATTACGATTAGGAGCCACGTTTCGGTTTAGGTTCTAACGCCGTCATCAATCAATCTGTGTTAGAACCTACACCGAATCTTATATATGTTATTCTTACTTAGTACTCCAACTTCTAAATGCCTCTGAAATACGTTGTTCATGATATAGGCGGAATTGTAAAAATCGACTCTTTTGAGTATGGAAAAGGTTTTGTTTTTATTTATTTGAAGACATATATCTCGACCCGCAAGATCAGCAAGGACTTCTGTCGTACATGTTACAGAAGGTCTGTGCAGAAGGCGAGAAAGTTCCTTGTAAACAAGCAGTTATCATTTCTTTAAGATTGTGGAAGACAAATTTCTAGCGGCCATGTAATCAGTCTGCATTTTCTGCAGTTGATTTAAGGGACTTTAGACGCGAACGATGTGTTGTCTAACGTGGGTAGACTCGAATGCCCAGATCTTCTACTGTGGAGACGTTTTTCTCCCTCTCGTCCCACGCATGCCAATGGAACGAACCTCTACTCCCCCGTTGTCGGCAGAACACCATCACACAATGTGATCATTCGTTAGCCTTGGCGAGTGCAGCCTGTTACGAGAAAGAAGCATGTTTAATCAACTTCGGATTTAATTACCTCGTTACGACTCTTAGTTCGTGATCACCAAGGACAGCTGCATTAAGGCCATTTCTTGATTATATATATATATATGAGAGAGAGAGTGAGGGAGAGAGAGAGAGAGAGAGAGAGAGAGAGAGAGAGAGAGAGAGAGAGAGAGAGAGAGAGAGAGAGAGAGAGAGAGAGAGTTGTGTGTCTATGTGTGTGCACATATATGTGTCCGGGCATTAAATATATTTTTTTTCTTGACCGACATGTTCTATAAATACGTCACAATGTCGAGAGCGAGTGTCCGTATTGTGGGAGAAATCTCTACATAGAAATTACTTTCGATCAAAAGCATGTGCCATGTTATGCGTCGGGTAGAAAGTCTTGTTGTGTAAATTAATTGACCATCTGTAGAATAAACACAGAGAGGAGGCGTGGGCGGATGACCGCAGGGAGATATGAACACATTTATTCCTGCATTCACCGGATTAACACTGTGTTCCTTCAAACCTGAAGGCCCCGTGCCCCTGTTCGCACTCATGGCTTGTTCTATGAAATGCATACAGTGGGTGGTAGTCACGTGGGATCTACAGTGGTGTCTATCATATCCCAATGAACTGTAGACGTTTGGAAAAAAAAATATCTTAAAAAATACGTCGGCGGAGAAGTGTATGAAAGCCCAGAAGACTCTGGTCAGCGTAACAATATCATTCGTCACCACTCGCCCCTTTCCGTAACCTGCAAGAAGACTCGTCCCACTATCGATGAAGGTTATGTGCGAAAATACGACAAACCAATCAGAATGCGCGTTTGATTTCAAGTTGTTCATCAAAGAATCCCTCAGAAATATTTTTTGATTTTACATATGTCTTGCATCTAAAATATACCCAAGACACAGTTAAATGTGTTCAATCATACTGTATAATTCCGCATGTCCAGATGTGCTTTAAATTGCATCTGTATATACATAATATATGGGGAAATATATGTGAACCATCACGCAACGAGTTGACAATTGTTTTAGGTATGCCCGTTTGCGCTAAGACGGAACCCGGTCGCAAAAATGGATATGAGAGGGGTACGAGTCGCTATTCGGCTTGTCCCGGAATAACACGAGTTGGTCACGAATGTAACAATATGCGCTAAACGCCGGAAGTGGTACGCGAGAGAAACGCCGGAAGTAGGACAAAGGAAATAATACAACACTTCCAATTAATCAACGTACCCACCATTATGAAAACATAGAATGTTTGTATCCTAAGTTGTTGTCGAATTAGGAAATAGAGCAGACTACGGAAGTGCCGGAGAGTTTCCACCATACCTTGCCATATTCATAAGAAACCTCTGCAAGGGTATTCAGTTCCGGCAAGGCCAAGCTCTTGCAGTTTTGTTCCTCTCTGTTTCTTGTTTCCGCATTATAGAGGCTAAACTATAAATTAGATGAAATGGTGATGATGAAGATGATGATGATAATGACGGCGATGATGATAGTTGATAATGATGATGGTGATGCTGCTGCTGCTGATGGTGAATGATGGATGATGATAGATGGTGATAATAGTGATTCTGCTGATGTTGTGATGATGACGGTGATGATGATAGATGATAATGATGACGGTAATGATGATAGATGATAATGATGATGATGATGGTGATGCTGCTGCTGCTGCTGCTGCTGCTGCTGCTGATGATGATGATGTGAAAGAACTGTTCCAGGGTAGTAATAGTCGGGAGATATAATACCCTGGATAACTGAGGATGGTGTTACATCACCCACTCATTTAGCAAAGCTAGTTATGGACGAAAATGCCTTCCAATAAATACTCTCTAGTAATGGCTCTCGTAAAACGAAAGGGCAAATTCCGAGCTACTGAAACACGACTGCGTGAGTGTTCCGATAGATACTCCGACTGTAAGACAACCTTAACCAACTGCTCGGAATCTAGATTGTCGGATGTGATTGATGCGGCGCTGGTGCTGTAACATATTACCAATACACCTACATACAAATCAATTGTCAAGAAACACAAGAGTTGGGATAATACTCCGGCTTGTTTTGTAGAATTATGAAGAACTCCCCAAGGATAAACGCAAAGACGGTTTTCGAATTATGAATGTAACGTAAAAGATTATTGGCAAACATGAGAAACATTAAAAAGAAAATTGGAGATACAGTAAAAGAAGTACAGTGTGGAATTACAGTGATGCAGAAATATCCAATGCCAAAACACGCCATGGAATTCACCGTTCCATTACGTCGTTTTGAAAATTAAACATTTTATTCCATCATCATCATCATCATCATCATCATCATCATCATCATCATCATCATCATCACGAATCATTCCTAGTTATATTCCTATGTACAGTTTATATTCGGATAAAAGATATTAAAAAGGGGAAAGAGCATTGTTTCATTGCAACAATTCAGTTACATCACTATTTGATAGTGATTCATAGACATATGCTTATAATATGGTCGGAATCGTACTTTGCACTCTGCTTTGGTAGAGATTTCTTATAATTATGGAAATGGTTGCCGTATTATGTACCCATCCTCGGCAGTCAAGTGTTGTAAGGAAGAATAGGCCGTTGGAATAGTTGTTCAGACACCGGATTTCTTTGTCAGACAACTCAAATTATTGTTTGTATAACATTTAAATATGTGTTTCTTTGTTGTTTAAAGCCGCACTCAGCAATATTCCAGCTACATGACGGCGGTCTGTAAATAATCAAGTCTGGACCAGACAATCCAGTGATTGACATCATGAGCATCGATCTGCGCAAATGACATTCGATGACATGTATCAACCAAGTCAGCGAGCCTGACCACCCAATCCCGTTGGCCGCCTCTTACGACAAGCATAGTCGACTTTTACGACAAAGCATAGTCGCCTTTTACGGCACGCATGGGGTGCTGAAGACATGTTCTACTCCGGATCTTCACGGGTCTTTACATTTGTGATGGTTACTCTAATGACAGATATACAATGTCGCACGGGTCATTTGCTACAACGTTCTGTTGAACAACAGGCTGTGGAACGTTGTTAATATTTAATCTCCATTCTGTCATAATATATAAATAATAATATAATGGCATAATACCACACCGGATAAACGAGAATCGAGTTTTTTCAAACGTATTGTGATGCATGTAATAGTTTAATAACTCTTAATGAAATTTTAATTCAAAATGTAAAAAATATTACTGTATTCTTTTCAAGAAAGTATTTTTAATATCCGTTTGCACTTCTACTGATAAGGGCCGGTCGGGTAGCCTAGTGGTTAAAGCGTTCGCTCGTCACGCCGAAGACCCGGGTTCGATTCCCGACTTGGGTACAATGTGTGAAGCCCAGTTCTGGTGTCCCCCGCCGTGATATTGCTGGCATATTGATAAAAGCGGCGTAAAACCATATTCACCCACCCCACTTCTACTGATTGTGTTTACTGGATGCCTTGTAGACTCTGTGTTTGACCTGAAATTTTGACCTGATAATTTCAGGCTTTCGAATCCCACTAAATAAGCAGGTATGGAGCTAAGTGTCAATTTCCGGCTCTGGTAGTATGGACGGGATATAAGTCCGGGATCACATGTATCCACTCTCAGGTATACGAGATTGTCTTGACCGAAAACACGCGTCCATCCCCAGACAATTAGCAACCGGGAGCTGTGATAGCCCTCTAAACGACGCATCCTGTAAGAAACACGTGTTAAATTGCGGAAGGTCAGTTTTATTTGTTGTTTCTGTTTGTGAGGTCACTTAGTTTATGTGTCCGGCGGAAGGGCTATAAATCAGCTGACCTCGTGTCAATAGCTGACTGACCATACCTCCTTTGACGGACCTTCAAACAAACCTTACACATCCGCTGGGATATTTCCAGATTGTTAAGTCTTTGTGTGTTCGCTATTGTGCTAAGCTTAAATTCACTATCATAAACAATCAAACAATATCTTACAAAGACAAGGTACACGATGATAGGTTAATATTACCATTTATTTGAAACCGATTGTCTGTTTTAAGAAATGGTTGGATAAAGTTATTCCCTATTGTGCTAAGTCATTATCATAAAATTGAAACACTATCTTATAAAGACAAGGTGCAAGATAATAGGTTAATTTTTTTTATTTGATACCAATTTTCTTTTTTAATATAAATGGTTGGATAAAATTATTCCGTATTGTGCTAAGTTTAGTTTAGTATCATAACAATTCAAACAATATCTTATAAAGACAAGGTGCAAGATAATATGTTAATTTCTTTAATTTGATACCAATTTTCTGTTTTAATATAAATGGTTGGATAAAATTATTCCGTATTGTGCTAAGTTTAGTTTAGTATCATAACCATTTATACACTATCTTACAAAGACCAGGTGCAAGATAATAGGTTATTTTTTTTTATTTGAAACCAATTTTCTGTTTTAATATAAATGGTTGGATTAAATTATTCCGTATTGTGCTAAGTTTAGTTCAGTATCAGAACCATTCAAACACTATCTTACGAAGACAAGGTGCAAGATAATAGGTTATTTTTTTTTATTTGATACCAATTTTCTGTTTTAATATAAATGGTTGGATAAAATTATTCCGTATTGTGATAGGTTAATATAAACATTTGTTTGATACCAATTTTCTGTTTTTAGAAATGGTTGGAAAATTTTGTTTTTGAAGTTTCAAATGTTACGTCTAACCCTGACTAGTGACCACATAATTAAATAAAGGATGTTATCACATCTGAACACATAGAACGATAATGTCACAATCTAAGAGTGCCAGAACGATGCCACGTTTAAACATATTGGCTATTACAGAGTACCTGTGTTGATTAAAATTTAATCCCAGAAATAAAGTTATCTTTTAAAAAATATATATATCCACAATATAAAAAAATAATTCAAATGGAGCCTAGAACAATATCAAGTCAGAGCTGAGGCAATCTAGACTTGCTAAATCATCATGAAGGGGGGTATAGTTTAAACACATTTTATTCACAAATAGAATAAGGATTAGGAACATGTTATCCAACTGAGGACACCCTCTCCTTGGTATCTCCGTACATTATTTACATGTGTAGAAAAGATGACGTGGGATGTCAGGTGCAGTAAGGAATGATGAGAATAGAAAGAAACAAATATAGAAGAAAAGAGATACATTAGACAAAGCGTTTGGTCTGATTGATGTGAGATTGCACTGCCTTAAATACATATAGATTATGACCTGTTGATAGATCTGCACTTCCCTCTATCAAAAGGTTATATTTACTAGTAAACTCAGTTTTTTACACATCATTTTGAGTATTGTATTCGGGCATTGCCAGTATACTGTTCTCCTGAGTGAGTGAGTGAGTGAGTGAGTGAGTGAGTGAGCATGGATTTACGCCCATTTAGTATAATTCAGGCAAAAAGACACAAGACATAGACGTGACGTATTAAAAACTTTCGAGGTATCAAACCTTGGTCTTCGGCTGACGAGCCAACGCATTGACCACAATACTACCCCACCGCCTCCTAAGTACGTAATCGGACCGCCTCTGTGGTCTACTGGATAGAGCGTCTGCCTTGGGAGCGCAAGGTCGGGGCTCGATGCCCGGCTGTGTCATACCAAAGGACGATGGTACTTGTTGTTACCTTGCCTGGCGCACGGCATTAAGGGTCTAAAACAACGACTGGTCGGCTCGGAGTCAGTAATATGTGTCAGAGTGAGTATTCATATTAAACTGCGGCATGATATCTCAGTGGGCTAGCACTAAAAAATAGGCATTAGTATAAGCCAATATAGACTAGTATAAGCAGCCACACACACGCGCTCACGTGCATGCACGTCGCTATATAAGTGCAATAATATTGAACGCGATGATAAACTCACCTCACCTCACCTAAGTAATCGAAACGGACTTGATCAAGTCTATGGAAAGCTGATACAAGCGCTTGACGTTATCACTCGTTAGAAGAGCGATTGAGGCATCAATTGCAGTTCGTTATTTTCGATTTGTTATGCGTTTGTCAGTTGCGATCACATCCGGAGATGAGACGAGGTTTCTGTGAAAAGGATGATTCAGATTGCTAGAACAGAATGGATCGTCACTGCAGCTTAATGCAAGATCACATTGCGATATAAACTGCTGGCGGAATACCATTGGTATTTTTAGTTGCCCAGGCCATCGAAAGTGTCTACATCTAAGACACCAGTTATTTTTGAAGGCCAATGTGCTGTGAGGCTTAGCGTGGAAACAAGTAATATACACGTGACTGTAGCCTGGGTTTGCTATAGATGTCTGGAGATGACATTGACTGAAACAAAGTCAGCATAAAAATGTCTCAAGTAACGATTCCAGTTCACGTGTAGCGCAATGTGCCACGGTGAAAAATGGTCCAAGGTTTAGTTGACAGTGGCAGATAAAGAAACCAACGGGTGTCCTTATTCGGCCTGCTTAAGGCGTTGAGATTAAGTGTTCTGTCAGGAAGTCATGTGGACTGTAGTGCTATATGGCAAAGGTGATGTATGTAAGGATACGAATTTACCATCAGTTGGGGGGATGAGTTTGTTTGTTTGTAGTTTAAAGCCGAACTCAGCAATGTTATGTCTGCATGACGGCGGTCTGTAAATAATCAAATCTGGACCAGACAATCCAGTGATTGACATCATGAGCATCGATCCACGCAATAGGGATACGATGACATGTATCAACCAAGTCGCCGAGCCTGACCACCAGATCCCGTTAGTCGCCTCTTACGACAAGCATGGGTAGGTGAGGACCTATTCTACCCCGGATCTTCACGGGTCTAAAATTGTTAGTGGACGTCTTAAACAGTCTCCCTTCAGATCAGGTTACCTCCGTGGTCTGGTGGATAGAATGTCTGTAGGATAGAATGTCTGGTGGATAGAAGGTCTGGTGGATAAAAGGTCTGGTGGATAGAAGGTCTAGTGGTTAGAAGGTCTGGTGGATAGAGAGTCTGGTGGATAGAGGGTCTGGTGGATAGAAGGTCTGTAGGATAGAAGGTCTGGTGGATAGAAGGTCTAGTGGATAGAAGGTCTGGTGGATAAAAGGTCTGGTGGATAGAAGGTCTGGTGGATAGAAAGTCTGGTGGATAGAGGGTCTGGGGGATAGAAGGTCTGGTGGATAGAATGTCTGGAGGCAAGAAGGTCTGGTGGATAGAAGGTCTGGTGGATAAAGGGTCTAGTGGTTAGAAGGTCTGGTGGATAGAAGGTCTGGTGGATAGAAGGTCTAGTGGTTAGAAGGTCTGGTGGATAGAAGGTCTGGTGGATAGAAGGTCTAGTGGTTAGAAGGTCTGGTGGATAGAAAGTCTGGTGGATAGAGGGTCTGGTGGATGGAAGGTCTGGGGGATAGAAGGTCTGGTGGATAGAAGGTCTGGTGGATAGAATGTCTGGAGGCTAGAAGGTCTGGTGGATAGAAAGTCTGGTGTATAGAAGGTCTGGTGGATAGAAGGTCTGGGGGATAGCAGGTCTGGTGGATAGAAGGTCTGGTGGATAGAATGTCTGGAGGCTAGAAGGTCTGGTGGATAGAAAGTCTGGTGGATAGAAAGTCTGGTGGATAGAAGGTCTGGTGGATAGAAGGTCTGGTGGATAGAAGGTCTAGTGGATAGAAGGTCTGCCTGGAGAGCGGAAGATCGGTGGTTCGACCTCCGACCGGTCACACGAAATATCGTTAAAGAGGGCACTTGTTGTTAAGCTGCCTGGCGGTTGGCCTTCGGGGGTAAATATAAATTATCAATGCAAGTGAATAACCAGTCTAGATTATCCGCCGAAACAAGTTCCATTTGGCGTGAAGGACTAAATAGCTGTGAAAAAAATATGAATGGACCATTGAAAATCGTTAAAAAATACTGGTCGGCTCTGAGTCAGTGTACTGCGTATGAGTGAGGTCTCCTTAAAATGTTAAACTGCGGCATGGTATCTCAGTGGGCTAGCACTAAAAAACCGGCATTAGTCCGGACTAGTACAAGCACACACACACACACACACACACACACACACACACACACACACACACACACACACGCACACACACGAAACACGGTCAAATCTAGTCATTTAACCAAGTGACTAACAAGTTTAGTCATTTGGTTATATGACGATGAGTCACAGTCAGGGCTGATTTCGACGTGAAATAATAAAAGTTATTTTAATTTACCCCGTCGCTATGGAAATGTATGCACCGACGTGATCTTTACTCCTACAGTTGCACATTAGAAAAACCCAGGTCAGCTTGATCTTTCCTAGGCTATATTTATTAACAATTCGTTTCCAAATCAAAGCAACTCGATCTACATCATAAATTAATTTCAGAACCGTCACCAAGCGTTCTAAACTTTAAAATTTCATAAAATAAGTTACATAATTATTGAAAAACATATTTTTTTCTTTTTTTTTCTTTGCGCTGGTTGGGGTTGGAGATAATACACTTAAAAAATATGAAGGCCTAAAACAGGCCTGTAGGTAATAGTCTGGACTAGACAAACCCGTTGTAACAAGCCGCTCCCGTTAGTCGCGTCGCACGTCAAGCATAGGTTGTTGGGGGCCTGCTAGAACCTGGAGTCAGCACAACGGACACATATATGCATATAAACAAAAGCGACAAAACTCTGCCAGTATTCTTCAGAAGTCTTTGCCAAAAGCTGTCGATTGTACGATTCCGACTCATAAGCATGTATATATGAATCACCATCGCGAAAAAGTGAGCGTATCATGTCCCACCGGTGCACCTGTCAGAAACACATGCAAAGGCAAGTCAACTGTTCACCTAAACAACACGGGAAAATATGGGAATTGCATCGGACGTCATTTTTTGTCACTGACTATGGTTAATGTCCATTCAGCAAAGACCAGACAACATTGGCTAAATGTCTTTAATACTTTCATTTAATGCATTGGAATAGACGTTTGATTTGTCATTTAAGACGCAATGCTGGGAACATTGGGATGAAACCAACGAGCACGGCTATGAAGCCGACAAACTAGAAACATAATCACGGTGAATCTGGGACTCGAACCATCGCATTCGTGACCAACTCGTGTTATTCCGGGACAAGCCGAATAGCGACTTGCAGGTTACGGAAAGGGACGAGTGGTGACGAATGGAACCATCGATTATAGGATTCTGGCACGCCTCAGGGACGAAATGCAAAAGGAATTACAGCGCCTCAGACGAGTGGGCTATCCGTTGATAACGTATCAGTTGTATTCACAAACAAAAACGTCTTGTTTGAATTCTCCGTCCGCCCACTCCACCTGAAGATGAGCTTAGAGATGAGCAACACACTAAGTAATATGATTAGCCCTGGTCGTCCACGCCAAGCAGCTAAAGTTCTCTCCGTCCCCCAATTTAACCCAATGACTGTCGCTGTATAACAATTGTTGGTTTGTTGTTTAACGCCGCACTCAGAAATATTCCAGCTATATGACGGCGAACCAGACAATCCAGTGATTGACATCATGAGCATCGATCCACGCAATTGGGATCGATGACATGCATCAACCAAGTCAGCGAGCCTGACCACCCGATCCCGTTAGTCGCCTTTTACGACAAGCCTAGTCGCCTTTTACGGCAAGCATGGGTTGCTGAAGACCTATTCTACCCCGGCTCTTCACGGGTCTCATGGGTTGCTGAAGACCTATTCTACCCCGGCTCTTCACGGGTCTCATGGGTTGCTGAAGACCTATTCTACCCCGGCTCTTCACGGGTCTCATGGGTTGCTGAAGACCTATTCTACCCCGGCTCTTCACGGGTCTCATGGGTTGCTGAAGACCTACATGTATTCTACCCCGGATCTTCACGGGTCTCATGGGTTGATGAAGACCTATTCTACCCCGGCTCTTCACGGGTCTCATGGGTTGCTGAAGACCTACATGTATTCTACCCCGGCTCTTCACGGGTCTCATGGGTTGCTGAAGACCTATTCTACCCCGGCTCTTCACGGGTCTCATAGGTTGCTGAAGACCTATTCTACCCCGGGTCTTCACGGGTCTCACGGTATAACAGGTAAACAACAGACAGTGTAAAACGAGCATACTCACAACAACCCAACGCACACCTCAAGACCGGTCTGAGTAAACAAGGTTTCGGCATTTATACACTAGCTAACTACAACGCGTTTTCAATCACAGTCAAGTCCCGTTAATCCGACATTGTTGGTTGCATATGATTATGTCCGATTAACGAGTATGTCCGATAAACGAAATTAGGTCGTATCAACGTTAGTGATCGAAAATCGGACAACTACACGATAGATAACAAATAAAACACATTGTAATAAAACAAAAGGGAAAAGGCAATATTCATATTGTTATGTTATATTGTTAGCGGAATATGTTTTCTAATCATGCAACCTCTAAAGTTTAACACAAAACTACTGTCAGGAACTGTATGACTGATTCAAAATACATTTTAAAGCTTAGTTTGGAATGGAAGTCGCCAATTTCAAACTAGTGCCGCAATGCTTAAGAAAGCTGCTTTCTTAGTGGCTAATGTCGACTTCCTGTTAGTCATTTCATTGGTCGGTCAAAGTTCGCGAAAGGTTGTTCTAACATCACCTGTAATGGGATGTCTTCAGCGGTACGAGAACTTGTATCCGATTTTAATGAGATTGAGGTAATCTAGGCATGTGAATAATCCTGTTTTGTTTATTTAAACCAGCAATTGTTTATTATTAAGCAAGTTTATCTCTGCAGCCGTTGAAATATGCAGCTACTCACCGACTCGTCTCGCATCAAAACACGGGCTGTGTACTCGCGGGCAGATGACCACGGAGTACGCTGATTACTGTGTCGGATTAACGAGACTGATTATAGCACTGATTTAATCGTTTCCCATCATTAGTGTCGGAGAAAGCCGATTGTCGGATTAACGAGACTTTACTTCAAACTATTAGCTTACTATGAAACCTCGTTAACTAGAAATCATTTAACTCGACACAATATTAATTCATGGTACCGGCAGAATCATTATCGGTTTTAAGGTCTCGTGTCGGTATTTATTTGGATTGAATCGAACAATTGATGTGTCGATTTTTCGTTAACGCCTTGGACTACGAGTTCCCTGTTTCGACCTCCAGTCCAATATACACAGCTACATCTAGACTAACATTTAGTCTATGAAATCTTTTATTACACAATACCCTTCTCGACTCTAAAATTAAACAAATAATTTTCCCCGATGCTGATTTCATGTGGAATACAGCTCGCTGGAGCTGGCTTGACTTGCTTTTGTATAAATGTCTAGATTGTGTTTTTTCAATAAAATAAATATATTCCACAGTCATAGTGCAAGACTAAGCTACATCCTCAGACCCAGAAACCGTTTTAATTAAAACAATGAGCCTGAAGATTCTTTTAAGAAAAACACCTTGTTACAGTGTAATTTCTGTGGCAGACACTTTTTTTGTCAACAATCTGAAGTATAATTATGTTTAGATAAAATCCCTATTAATAACATTGCAAGGTTATATCTGTAAATGACACAACCCTCTAACTACCACTCCCCCACGCACCAGCTTATTATAACCTAACTCATGTCCACTCCCTTCACGCCTACAACCAATTTCCATACATGAATGTTATCCTTACGTGGTCGTGAAGCAGGTCGGATGATTTTCGTTGTTTTTTGTGATTCCAGAAATACCTCACATGTATGTTTGTTATGTCCACAAACTTATCAAATTCCTTCCCCTGTCCAACACCAACCACACACCCCCTCCCTCATCTCCATCCCCACCCCCACCCCCACCCCCACGCGTTATCAAGACATCTCTACAACAGATCATGTTTGGCAATGAAGTCAATCATACACCACAAAGGAAGCACGTCTCAAAAAACCCCGGAGTCTGTGAAGACGTCGACCAGAAAGGCTGCAACGAATGGTTACCCTTATCAGCATAAATCCAGACGTAACAAAATCCCTCTACTATCTTCTTGGCAAACTCCCCAGCGCAAAGTTATGGAACAGCAGCTAAATAAACACAAGCCGCGTGTGTCTAGAGGAACATATAGATAAAAAAATAGCCAGATAACATGCACGTTTGACCGCTTGACCGCCCACGCTCAACAGCGGACAATAGAAGCCTTGTTGATGCGCTCGCTCGGTTTCCGATTGGGACGGGCGCTCAAAGAAAGGATTGTTCGTGCAGAATGCGGAATACTGATCTTGTTTACACAAAATACTGCTCAGTCGGATTTATAACTAGGATGCAATGTCAGGCCGCGCTAATGAAATTCAGTGGCAGTGCTATTTAGACAACAAGGCGATAGATATGATCGGTATTTTTATGTTCTGTATAGAAAGTGTAGCTGCGTTACGATATTTTTTCCAAAATGTCCCATAAAAGATATTTTACACTATGACGAGCATTTCAGGGCATAAAGAAATAAGCAACAAAACCCTTTTTCATATTCATAAGAATTCTAAGTCAATTGTACGATTCCGACATGTTTTTAATGAATCACTATCAAATAGTGATGATACCAGAAACATTATTAAAACGCTGTGTTATATTGGCCTAAACTATTTTTCTTCTCTTTTCATAACTTCTTTGATAGATGTTTAGAAGTTGGAGTACTAAGTGAGGAATTTATGGATGAACATCTTTATTACAATTAAGAGCGACGTTTCAGTGTAGGTTCTAACACCGTTATCAAGCATGTGACCTACACCGAAACGTCGCTCTTCATTGTAATAAACAAGTTGTTCATCCAAAAGATCCTATCCTTTCTTCTCTTTTCATGTTTAATTTTCATTAAAAAACATGTATGCAGGGTATGCATTTCATACTCAAGAGAGGCGACTATGCTTGTCGTGAGACGCGACTAACGGGATCAGGTGATCAGGCTCACTGACTTGGTTGATGCATGTCATCGATCCCAATTGCGTAGATCGATGCTCATGATGTCAATCACTGGATTGTCTGGTCCAGACTTGATGATTTACAGACCGCCGTCATGTAACTGGAATATTGCTGAGTGCGGCGCTAAACAGCAAACAAACAAACAAACAAAACAAATCATACTCAAGAGTTTAACATATATAGTCGCATTTTGGAACACTATTATTGTTACACGTCAGTTTTGACCGCCTCCGTGGTCTAGTGGTAGAGCGTCCGCCCGGAGAGCGGAAGGTCCAGGGTTCGATCCCGGGCCGCGTCATACAAAAAGACGTTAAAAGATTGTACTTGTTGTTACCCTGTCTGGCGCTCGGCATTAAGGGGCTAAAACAAGGACTGGTCGGCTCGGAGTCAGTATACTGTGTCTGAGTGGGGTATTCATGTTAAACTGCGGCATGGTATCTCAGTGAGCTAGCACTATAAATCGGCATCAGTCCGGACTAGTACAAGCAGCCACACACACACATACACGTGCATGCACGTCGCTATATAAGTGCAATAATCTTGGACGCGACGTTAAACCCAATTTCACCTCACCTCACCTACACGTCAGTTTGTACGTATCGACATAAATCGTGTTACGTTTTATTGACATATATTTCGGATGTGGTTTCCCAAGGCATGTCGCCCATTCGTGACCAACTCGTGTTATTCCGGGACAAGCCGAATAGCGACTCGTGCCCCTCTCGTGGACATTTTTGGGACCGGGTTCCGTCTTAGCGCAAACGGGCATACCTAACAGAGCTCTTGGTGTTATTATCAGTAAATTTAAAACTATGGGCGGAATGGCATTTGAAGTTTATAATACTTTATATAGTAATTAAGTACAACCAATTTTGTCTTACGGGTCCGGAATCTGGGGACTAAGAGAGTTTCGATGTTTAAATAACGTCCAGCATCGTGCATGTCTTTTTTTCTTGGGCGTCAGCTGTAAAACCCCTAATTTGGCTGAGGGGAGAGACGGGTTGGCTGTCTTCGCTTACCCTGCAGAGAATTGAAGTCATTAGGTTATGTAAGAAGTTGTCGATCGTTGAACAAGACAGAATAGTTAATAAAATCGCTATGTGGTCCAAAAGAAGATGTAAATCCTGGATAAATAACGTTCAATCAGTCTTTGCTAAGTTAGGCATCGATATCCCAAATATACTGCAGGTGTCAAATCAAGATTTTAAGACCATTAAAGAACATTTAATCCATATGGACTACGTGGTTTAACGACCTAGCCAACGGTAATAAGCTTCGTACCTATAGGAAATTTAAAGTTAATCCCTGCACAGAACCATACGTTAAATTAATCAGAAGCAGACAACATAGAAAGTAATCTTGCTAAATTGAGATGTGGCACTCTACTTCTTCAAATTGAATTAGGAAGATTTAGTCGACCACCAATTCCTCTAGAGGAAAGAACGTGTAAATATTGCAATCAAAATATCGTAGAAGATGAATTTCATTTCCTAATGTGACTGCAGACTATACTCAGATTTCCGTTGTAACTTACTGATGGAGGCTCACACCACTGACAATAATTTTCTCCGTTTAGCCAAAAATAATCAGTTTGTTTACCTTATGCAAAACGTGGAGATACAACATTGCCTAGCTGCAACAGTGTCCCTGATGTTTCGACGACGTATGGATGTAAATATATCATAATAATATAATATTAATTTATTACTTGTACAAAGCATTGTTTCCAGCGGTCTGTATCCGAATGTTACACTGCGGGTCGTCTTTAAGCATTGTATTGCAGGTTATATTTAGATATTATATCGTGGGTAATATCTGATATTGCAGTGCAGGTTGCTCGTGTGACCCAATACTTATATGTTTTAAGTATGTGATTTAATTTATTATTTGTTTATATGTTAAATGTCTCTCATAACCCTGAATGGGTGGCCATGTTTTATCTTGTAGTGTTATGTTTTTTGTGACCATGGATGAGACAAAAAAAAAAAAATTCTTCTTCTCTTCTTCCTAAAACAATTGTCAACTCGTTGCGTAATGGTTCACATATATTTCCCCATATATTATATATATTTCAGATGTAATTTATAGCAAATCGGGACATGCGGAATTATACAGTATGATTTAACACATTTAACAGTATCTTGGGTATATTTTTAGATGCAAGACATATGTAAAGTCAAAAATTATTCCTGAGGGATTCTTTGACGAAGAACTTGAAGTCATACGCGCATTCTGATTGGTTTGTCGTCGTGTTTTCGCACATAACATTCATCGATAGTGGGGCGAGTCTTCTTGCAGGTTACGGAAAGGGACGAGTGGTGACGAATGGCATATCGCCGAGTGCTTTTCGCGAATCCCTGGTGTCATCACTGATTTTCAGTGGTCCATTCATATATAATCTTCTTTTTCTCTCTCTCTTTCTTTATATTTTAAATGTACCATTATGTAATTAGTGTCTCGTAGGCCAACTGGCCGGGTGCTGTTTTTTAATGAAATGTTTATATGTCCATATATTTTGTACTGCAGCATGTGACACTCTAATAAAACAATTTTCTTCTTCCCTTCTTCATATAATTTTAACAGCTATTTTGCCCTTTACGCCAAATTGAATGTATTTCGACGGAAAATCAAGACTGATTATTCTCTAGCATTGATGTTATACATGTATATTCGGGCGTTGCGGTGTTTACAGACAATTTTTAAATACTGGTCATATGGTACTTAGCTTAATCACACCCATCATCCCAAACACGACATTACTTATATCTGTTCCGAAAGTTTGAAAACGACTTGCTCTTGAAGTGACAGACACTTATATTTAGAAAGAAATGAGTGTCCAGCGATAGATTTCCGCTTGTGGAATAGAACGCGTTATTTTCACGTGATCAATATAAACACGCGAGAGCAATTGTTCTTCTGAAACTATGCTTGTATAGCGATATAGTGAGTGAGTGAGTGAGTGAGTGAGTGAGTGTAGTGAGTGAGTTAGTGCTTGTCTGGACTTTGGGTGATATGGTGAGGGCTAAGTGGTATGGGATGGTTCGTTTGGAGCGGTATCTGGGGGTTGGAGTGGTGAAATGTGTGAGAGTTATATGGGACGGTTCGTTGGGAGCGGTATAGAGGGGCTGAAGTTGTAAAGTATGTGTGAGTAATATTGGACGGTTCGTTGGGAGCGGTACAGAGGGGCTGAAGTTGTAAAGTATGTGTGAGTTATATTCGACGGTTCGTTGGGAGCGGTATAGAGGGGTAGGAGTTGTAAAGTGGGTGTGAGTAATATGGGACGGTTTGTTGGGAGTGGTATAGGGGGGTTGGAGTGGTAAAGTGGGTGTGAGTTATATAGGACGGTTCGTTGGGAGCGGTATAGAGGGGCTGACGTTGTAAAGTATGTGTGAGTTATATTGGACGGTTCGTTGGGAGCGGTATAGAGGGGTAGGAGTTGTAAAGTGGGTGTGAGTAATATGGGACGGTTTGTTGGGAGTGGTATAGGGGGGTTGGAGTGGTAAAGTGGGTGTGAGTAATATTGGACGGTTCGTAGGGAGTGGTATAGAGGTATGGGATGGTTCGTTTGGAGTGGTATAGGGGGGTTGGAGTGGTAAAGTGGGTGTGAGTAATATTGGACGGTTCGTAGGGAGTGGTATAGAGGTATGGGATGGTTCGTTTGGAGTGGTATAGGGGGGTTGGAGTGGTAAAGTGGGTGTGAGTAATATTGGACGGTTCGTAGGGAGTGGTATAGAGGTATGGGATGGTTCGTTTGGAGTGGTATAGTGGGGTTGGAGTGGTAAAGTGGGCGTGAGTAATATGGGACGGTTTGTTGGGAGTGGTATATGTGGTGGGGGAGTAATATGGGTGATATTGCTTAATTTAGGGGTAACATGTGTGGGGCTGGACTGATATCTTCACCCGCCCACATCGTCTGAGTCGATCCCTCCTCCCACAAACACTCAAGTTCTCCATCCAGAATCCCAACACAACGACTGCCCAAGCTCCATAGTATCAGGCCAAGCCAACACGGCGGTAATGAGTAAATGTACTGTGGTGACGTTAATGCTACATGTCAAGCCTCACGATCCGCTGTCATTGAATCTTACCTGTGGTCCAGCTAGAGATTTGCCATTAATTAGAAAACGAGATCCAGGCCTGTTTGACACATTACTAGTATCCGCTCGTGTGTATTTATTTTCTGTAATCTACTTCATGAGGTTTATCTCTTCGATTTCGACTTTACCAGATGGCGGTGGCCCATGCTGCCCTAGCGTAAGAAGGCGTAAGCTGACATACCGTAGTACTTGGAATAAACGCCTAGGGGTAGACCCGACGTCTATTCGGGGTCATCTTCTGTTGTCCTGGGTATTGCACCTCCATGGTATTATAATACATACCCTAGGCCTATTTGCCATGATATGTTCCTTCGGTTTGAATGTCACAACGTTAATGATACCCGTTCAATCAAATTACACTGTTATTTGAGGATTGAATTGAAAGACACGGAGATGTCACTAGTTCTCGACTCGACGTGTTGCGTGCCGTCTCAAATACAAGTGGGAAGTTCAAATAGAATAGTAACCTTGATCAAACAGCTTTGGAGCAAGAGTCGTTAAACGCCCTTTGAAATCTTGGCAGAAAGACCATGCTCGATTGTACCTCAAAAGTACAATGCCGACACCAAAGGATATAGCTGCTCGAATATTGCTCAATATAAATACAGAGCAGACGTTCATTTTTCAGAGAGGACGTTGGTCCTAATTTCTTTTCTTCTCCATATACTACAAGGGAAAAGGTCAAAAGTTAATTTATTTAAATGTATTTCCATCTTACGCTTTTTATCTGGTGTGTATTGGGGGATTTACGGTACTGACCATTTCCTGGCACGCCTCAGCTGTTTGTTAGCCAACTAGATCATGTGATCGATCGTCCGAAAAAGCAACCGTAGTCGTTTGTCAATATAACTTAAAGTTCGATTGATAAGAAAAATGTTGTTTTTTTTTGCATAGATGGTCACGGCAATATAATCTTTTGTTTTTTCACCCTGCTCTTCACCAATCAATGTTTTTTTAAGTGATTTTCTGATCCGGAGTTGTTTTGCTGGTTTAGCAAATGTCGAAAGAATTGTTTTAGACACACAAATAAACTACAATGTATGATTTATGATAGATAATTATTCATTTAAATATTAAAATATTTTGAAACATTTTTCAGGTATTCGAATCAGCTTAAACACCATAAACATCTGAATTTTCACGTTTTCTTTATGAAAAATATTAATTGTGGTCCTAATAATATTGTATTTACTGTTATATATTCATACAATTTCATATTTAGCAATATGATAATCAGCTGTATTCATACATGAACAAGAATAAATCATAAACAAAAATATGCTGCCGTGACAAAACACTAATTCTTTGAACTATTAACGTGAACGTAGAAAATATTTCACTTTAACTCCGGAGACTCAAATCATAAAGCAAGAACTTCCCGAAGATCCATCACATGCTAATAATATTCCATATTCTTGTCATAAATTCCGGGAATTGATTCAGACATGTGCGTAATACTCTCCTACGCACACCTGTCACTTCCCGAGCTGCACGCATTCCGCTTTAATCTTTCCTGATAATTGCACTGTACGTTTCTTCCTACACGTGGGTGGCTAGCGGAAGAGAGATGGCACGCCCACCAGAGCTCTGGTCAAAGTGGACCCTTGTCAAAGCGGTCCGGAAATGAAGTTTAAAAGGCCTCGATGACTTACCGTAAATTATTTGCCCGTTTGTTCTCCAGTATGTTATAATACTAACGTAATCCCTTTTTACCTTTCTTATGTAGGTCCGCGACTATTATTTATATAGGCAATGCTTACATCGTTGGTCTGGAATTGAATTGTAGAATGCAAACTCTTTTCCTTAGAATGTACATTTCATCTTCTCTATCCTAAGTCAATACCCTCGCTCTAGATCAACATCACCCCTCAAATCTGAACTACAATACTCCAAGGTTAACCTCACCCTCCAACCTCACCCCCAACCAATCCCAGCTCCACTCCCCCCCCCCCCCCCCCCCCCAAACCTCTGTCCCACCAGTCCTAGCTCACCATTACCCTTCAAAGGTCCACGCTTCTCTCCCCCTCATCCTTACCAACACAACATCATCATCCCCCCCTTCCCCCCCCCCCCCCCCCCCCCCCCCCCACACACACACACCCGAGGTCAACATCACTCCACAACCCCATCCTACCCAACTTAAACTCGTCCCTCAACCCAATCCCCCCTCGTTCACCATCACCCCAGAGGCATCAGCCTCGTCCCTACAAATTCAACATCACCCCCCCCCCCCCCCCCCCCCCATCACCCCACCCCGCCACCGCCCCGATACACCTCTGTCCAAACCAAACTCTTTCCATTCATCTCCCCTCAACAGAAACGCTCACCTCCAAACTGAATCTACATAGCTCCTTCCTGGAACCCGTCCTTTCCATAATATAAAGTGTATATAAAAAAAATATACAAAATATATTCCTGTTATAGATATAATATCCTAAATGCTACAAATACTGATAAATGAAGGATGGAGCTATTTATCCAAAGCACATCTTGGCACTGCGTCAATATTAATTCTTTTTGTAACACTGTCATATGACATTTTAGAATGTTCACCTGCAATATGGTCCACAATATTAAACACATTCTGTTCTGTTCCTATTAACGCTATATGTTGCAATGCCACATGCTTTGTGATATACTGAATACATAAATACATATATCGATAACTTGGTCATTGTTATTAATGCCTATCTCTCAGCCCATATGCTCCCCGCCCACTGGGGAGCGGTTTCTTATCTAAGCCCTCTGATTCACTGGCGGTGACTAATTACGCGAACGGATACATTCAATAACCTGATTGTGTAATGAAACACGCACACATTCGGTAATTGTGAGTGCCTGGTTCAAAGATAGACGATAAAGATGTAAAGATATTTAAAACTAAACGACTCGTGGTCGTTGTTTATCGTACAATAAAACACTGCAGGGCCAATAAACCATGAGGGCGCAGTGGTTTATTCTCTCTGCAGTGTTTTATTTACGATAAGTGAGTGAGTATGGTTTTACGCCGCTTTTAGCAATATTCCAGCAATATCACGGCCGGGGACACCAGAAATGGGCTTCACACATTGCACCCATGTCGGGAATCGAACCCGGATCTTCGGCGTGACTAGCGAACGCTTTAACCACTAGGCTACCCGACCGTGCCTATTTACGATAAAGAACGACCATGAATCGTTTATTTCTTATGTGAGATATGAACATTATGTACGGTCTCTATAGGGGGATGGTAAAATGTACAAGCTTTAAAAAATATTTACCCGTATTTAAATAATGATGACCCCATTAATAGAATCCAACCTCGGCAATGTCGGACAAGTACGTTTTATGCACAGGTGGGCTTTTCCCGCATATTCTCACATCCGACGTCGATTACTTGTACCTTTTCTCCCAATACGGATTGTCATATCTCTCCTTCTTTTGGATGCAATAGTTCGGCCATTCCGTTTATCTGCGCTGCCCAGCTATGTCTATGGGGAACTACTCACTTGACATTTCCCTCTCAAAAATAAGGTGGTCCAATAATCGACGTCATCAATAAACCACACTTTGTTCTTTTGTTGGTTTTATTTTCGATTTGCGGCTATCTTATATGCGGATATAGACACAAAGATATAAAGATACAAAGACAATTGAAACAAAGCTCAAAGAAACAAAGAAGCAAAGATACAAAGGTGTACAAATACAACGACACAAATATACAAAGCTACATATCTAGAACGATATCGAGGTACTTATGATCGCCATGTGTACCACTGTCTAGGGGAACGTTCCAGGACTTCTAATTGCAGTCGCCCAAACGTCATGCCTTTTGTCAGCTAAATCACATCTTATGCTGTATATCAATCAGAAAACCTATGCTGCTGAAAGCTCTGATCGAAAACAGGACAAATAATCCGAAAAATATGATCGAAAACAGGACAACCGTTGCGGATTGTCCTGTTTTCGATCATATTTTTCGGATTTTTTTTTTTCAATCATTTATTATATTTTTACGCAGAAGATGATTTTTCCCGAGGACTACTGTTTTAAAATAAGCGCGATTTTCCGCGTTTCCGCGGAGATTTCACATCCCTGCAATCTCGTAGTCTGTCCCACAGTCCCTGAATAATATTATTTCCCGTCCGCCCAGCCCTTACTGGGATGCCATATTCCTAAACGAAGCAAGTCTAGATTTCCCAAGGAGGCTCCCATCCCGCTGGGGCTCCTTTTCAGTTTAAAGGTAGTTAACAATACATATAGTTTCAGAGACTAAACGCTTATCTTATCAAGCTATAGCAGTTAATAATTATTCGTATTTCACACAGACAATGTCTCGTTTCCACACATAGTACTAATTGTTTGTTTGTTTGTTATTTAAAGCCGCACTCAGCATTAGAGTCCAGATTGTTGAGCATAGTCCAGTAAACTTCATCCCCGATTACCTCAAGGTCGTTGGGGAAACAGGTGGTCCAGTGGTTTTGCCGTTGTGTAGCGTGGGTTTATGGCCATGGGTTCGAATCCTAGATCCTAGAATCTCGTGTTGTCAGCATCATAACCATTGGTTTTACTCTCTCCACCAGACCGCCGACGTGGTCTAGTGGTAGAGCGTCCGCCCGGAGAGCGGAAGGTCCGGGGTTCCATCCCCGGCCGCGTTATACCAAAAGACGTTAAAATGGTACTTGATGTTACCCTGTCTGACGCTTGGCATTTAGGAGATAAAACAAGGTCTGGTCGGCGCAGAATTACTATACTGAGTGTGAGTGGGGTATTCATGTTTAACTGCGGCATGGTATCTCAGTGGGCTAGCAGTATAAATCGACATCAGTCCGGGCTAGTATAAGCACACACGCGTACATTCACGTCGCCCTATAAGTGCAATAATATTGGACGCGACGTTAAACCCTATTTCACCTCACCTCCTCCCACATCAAGCTGACACGCCGTGATATAACTAAAATACGTAATGTCCAGAGTGGCGTTAAACAAAACTCACTCACTTTCGAGTGCTTCCTTATTGGTCATAATTTGACTCCTCATAATTAGATACGTTTCCTGGCCCGCTTAGTCACACTACTGAGACAATTAAACAATAGACGATAGGATGGGCCTGTGTTGTGCAAGTACTGAAGGAAATAGCAAAATTGGATGTGCCTATTTAGTCACACCCCATTAACGTGTCAGAAACAAATCTATTTTCTTTACAATCTAATGTGTTAAGCACGAGGGTAGCGTGGGTAAACATATACCGGTACACTTTTTAATACCAATGGACAATCTTCTTGTTGAATATTATTTTTTGTCTTTGAGGTGGATGGTTGGCATGAGGTGGATTTGTCACCGTTCACGATTATTCGGTGTATATCTTTATTCTTTATAATTAGGAGCGACGAAAGTGGTGACATTATTTCAGAAACAAAGCAAGGTTGCGAATGGGTCCTGGGTATACGTACTGGTAGAGTGGAAGTATAATATGATGGGTGAATTCTTGTGCACAGTATTCGAGTGGGGTAAGGAACAATTGTTAAAAAAGTCCCACACTTGTCCGATTCCAAGCCCCTTGGTTGTATTGTATCGTCACCAGTGATATTGTTTGGATGGTACTAAAAACAGACGCTGCCTGAATGGGGTATTCATGTTAAACTGCGGCATGGTATCACACACACACACACACACACACACACACACACACACACACACACACACACACACACACACACACACACACACCTCACCTCACCTCACCTCACCTCACCTCACTGAAAACAGTGTAAAACCAAACTCACTCACTCACTCGCCTTGTGTTAAAACAGTACCCTTTGTTTCGGTTGGTGCACGGTTGACTGAATGAAAGAGTGAATGAACGACTAAACAACGGATGAAGGGTTGAATGAAAGAGTGAATGAACGACTAAACAACGGATGAAGGGTTGAATGGAGGGCTACTGCCTGAATAAAAATGTTAGTGAATGAATCAATTAGTTGACACGAGTGAATTTAGGAATGAGTGAGTGAGTGAGTATGGTTTTACGCCGCTTTTAGCAATATTCCAGCAGTATCACGAGGGGGGACACCAGAAATGGGCTTCACACATTGTACCCATTGTAACCCGGGTTTTCGGCGTGACGAGCGAACGCTTTAACCACTAGGCTACCCGACCGCCCCAATTTAGGAATGAATGAAGGAGTGAATGACTGATTGAATTAAGGAATACATGAATGAATGTAATATAGACACAAATTAATGGACCTTGAACGATTTATTGGTTTAGGTTAAGTCTCAAACAGCATGGCAGAAACACTGCTGGAGTGACGTTCAATTATACCTAACTCAAACACAGGAAGTAGTCAGCAGGTGCATGACGGGTATGACATCATAGGACATTACAGATCAAAACATGTTATGCAATTCGATATTTCTTTACTAATTTCCCACGGTAGGCCATTGGCCTATTGTACATTTAGATAGTCAGGTCCACAATCGACATTAACGAGCTTCTGATTTTCATGGCATGGAATATATAAAATGAGAGGTTTTTCATTGTTTCAGCATGGCATGATGACAACAATATGTTACGTTTCTGTAATGATGGATGGACATAATATTTTCCCGGAATATATTTGTTTCTAAGATTATTATATATTTTACAAATTAACAGAAAATGGTATTCGTTTTCGATAAGACCAATGTGACAGAGGTTACAAAGTCTTTGGGCTCTTGGGACTTTATGATAACTCCTCATTTCAATATGGAGTGTATGAGAACTAGAACGATAGCGGGAAAGCGCAGTCCGACATTTATCAATATTGATATTTAGAAGATACGGTTCAACACAAAAATTTAATTTAAATAAAAACATATTATGTAATTTTTGTCTAAGTATATTTACAACTTTGAGGAAGATGGGAAATAGCAGGAACATTGATTTTTACAACACTCACTCACACTTGACGTGGGGTTCCGAAATTTATCTCCAGTACGTCATAGTTGAAAGAACGTTAAAATAACTGATTGCTGAATCTATCAATCACTGGTTTGTCAAACTCGGGCTTTGTGCGTCCTGAGTTTCTGTTGAATCAAGCGTCTGCTGTTTACTCCTAGCTCGACATATGCTTTAAGAACGCTTCTTACAGCTTTACTTTTTCTGAATGCGTCCTTAAAAAGTAATGTGGTGGCCCGTGAGCCGGTGTACAGCGCGCAGGTCACAAATCAGGCGAAGTTAAACAACGGAGAGTAGGTGGATGGGTGACCGTATTCGGCGGCTTGACTCGTAGACCTTTAAGGCCTTCGGTCTTGCCCAACACTGTGTTAAATGTGATGACTACTTCGGCAAGTGACTTTGCCTATGGTATGCATATGTTTCCCAGCAGTGAATGGGTACCCGGTAGGATGAGTGAGTGAGTATGGTTTTACGCCCCTTTTAGCAATATTCCAGCAATATCACGGCGGGGGACACCAGCCCCGGTAGGATGAGATGGTAATGTGACTGTTAACCTTCCAGCACCTAATGGGCAGCTTGGGTTGTATACTCCCCAGGGTGCTGAGAATGAAAATCGAGTGCACATTCGCTGATCCGTGGTAATTATGTGGCGCTTTCAACATGCTTTAGAGGGTGAATTTGGCGCATTATAAATTTGCACTTCTTATCCATCATTTTCTTTTTATTAACACTAATTACTAGGAACAGGTAGATGAAGCCCTTTTAATTAAACTTAATTATATATTCTTTCGAAAATTGAACAATATCTTTTACTTTGACAGTGCTGACAACTCCTTAACTGGTGAAGTAACAGATATACTTGATTTGTGTGTTTCTTTTTTTTCGCAGACGCGGTGCAAGTGATGTGGTTCCATAGCTGTAGAGGTACCGTGTCACACTCGAATCACTACCTAAGAAAACTAACAGTTAATAACTTCGTAGTTTATTTCCCTTTTATAACAAAATGTGTTTTCTTATTCAAGTTTTATTGTATAGATTTTTTAATTTAAAACTAAACATATTTTAGGGGAGGGGTTTCACAGTCAATCTTAGCACTACGGGGCGGTGGGGTAGCCTAATGGTTAAAGCGTTCGCTCGTCACGCCGAAGACCCGGGTTCGATTCCCCACATGGGTACAATGTGTGAAGCCCATTGCTGGTGTCTACCGCCGTGATATTGCTGGAATATTGCTAAAAGCGGCGTAAAACCATACTCAACCCACTCACTCACGCTAAGCACCACGGCAGTCGTAGCTATCTTAACATAGACTTTCGGCAGTGGCAGCAGTAAACTTGGACAAACCACTTCGTTATTTCCTAAACACGTTTTGCTATTTATTTTTTCCAAAGCATAAAAAAAATCCAAAATCACGATATTGTGTTGATCATGTTGAAACAGGAACTACCTCAGTAGTCCCATCCCTCCCCGCTGACAGCTCCCATCAGTCACCCCTCGCTTCATCCTATCCGGAGCCGCTCTCACTGGTCATTCGAAATCCACATCCTGCATATACCGTACGCTTGCCTGTCCATTACTTGACTACATAAGCCAATACAATCAAGGTTGTTTACATGACCTCCCCGGGGCCAATCCATATCGTGCAGCTAAAAGTACAGGCCACCTCAAGCTGAGGTTGATGTGCTGTTGGTCCCAGATAGCCGGCTGTCGCGAACAGCTGTTCTCAACACCATTGACTGGCAGTAGTCTTGCGCGGCACATAAACACGTGGGATGGTAAAACAATACAGGTGTGGATGAACTTTGCAATCGCGAGTAATAAAACAGCGATGCAGTTTGACCAAATACGATTGGTTTTATCTTAACATTGTGTCGGCCGATAAGACTAAGTACATATAAACAACTCCGCTTTGTTCCACCTACTAATTGATTGTCAAAAGGTCAATAGTATTGAATCAATAATCAATAATTGTCCGGAATTATTTATATGCAATTTGTGAAATGTTCGATCTATCAACACCGTACTCTGGACTAAGACTAGTCTATGAAACATTTCTTTAAATAATTGTAATTTATCTTTATCAAGTGAATCTTCGTTTTCGGCTGTTTTCAGTTATATAAAAATAAGTTAAAACTCCCCTTAAAATACAACATCTGAAGTTAGTGAGTGAGTGGGGTTTAACACACGGTTAGGCCACAAGGCTACCCGGCCGTCTCCCGAGTACTCCAAACGGACTTGATCAAGTCTATGGCAAGAGCCAAGAGACTCTCTTCAATTTCAGATACTGCATTAATCTAGACTTGCCAAATATTATAGTGAGTGAGTGAGTTGGGTTTAACGCCGCTTTTAACATTATTCCAGTTATATCACAGCGTGCCAGCTTAATGTGGGAGGAAAGCCCGAAGTGATGCAGGTCTGAGACGTTTACCACTTCGGTGAAACCCACAAGCACGGGTATGGTGCTGACAAACCTAGAAACATAATCGGGTTGAACCGGGACTCGAACCCACAA
The DNA here is from genome assembly GCF_023055435.1 of Haliotis rufescens. Taxonomy (NCBI): domain Eukaryota; kingdom Metazoa; phylum Mollusca; class Gastropoda; order Lepetellida; family Haliotidae; genus Haliotis; species Haliotis rufescens. Next base: position 243,614 of record NW_025964390.1, read on the forward strand.
TCATAGGTTTCTTGCGTGACCAAGGGACGCAACTCTGCACAGCGAATCGCGGCGCCTTAGACGACTGGGCCACCCGTGCCCCCCCCCCCCCCCCCCCCCCCCCCCCAAATATTATAGACTTGCATGGGCCATATTGGATGTACATGTGTTTGTTTCAGGGTCTGTATGACTAACACCCACGCATACAGACACAAGACACACATTTTCTCTCCGTCTCTTGTGGCACGGGTGGCCCAGCTGTCTAAGGCGCCTCAATTCACTGTGCGGTGTTGCGTCTCTTGAGCACCCCAGAAACCTATGATTGTGGGTTCGAACCCCGCATCGCCCCGATTATATCAGCACCATACCCGTGCTCGTGGGTTTCGCCAAAGTGGAAAATGTCTGAGAACTGTATCATTTTAGGCTTTCCCCCCAGCAAGCTGACACGCCGTGATAAACTGGAATACTGTTCAAAGTCACTCTTCCTCTCCATGTGCCCCCCCCCCCCCCCTTGTAACTTCAGTAGGAGTGGCCACACAAGACAAAAATGTATACATGTACACCCCCCCCCCCCCCCCCCCCCCCCCCCCCCCCCCCCACCCAAGAGCCCGTCCCCCGTTGAGTGACAGAGGGATGTTAGACGTTAATGTGTCACTCACCGGCATGATAAACTTGTCACTGGCCCGGCTGGGTATCGCAGGCTGGGAGACTTCCGCCATGTTCATTAGCAACCCTCGGGTGGTCATTACTTTATCTGACCCATGTCCGTTAAGCGATAACCTGGTCTCTTTGTTGTGGTCAAACATTCTCGCCGCTTCCTGCCTTACTATCTCATAAACTACTTAATACTGGACAAGTATAGAAGGAATTAAATTTACATGCACTTTAAACATATTCCGAAAAAGGACCTTATATACAAAATGCTATCGTGATTAGGTTTAATTTGATCATTCTATTTTGCGATATTTTTAGGCCGACTTGTACAATTTGTCATATTTAGCAAAAGATTAATCAAAGTAATATCATATTCGTATTTTTTAGTATCTGCACAAATATATATATTTTGCAACTTCCTGAAAGAAGCGGGTTTAGGTTACTAGATTGTTTTTCACTCGAAGCATAAAGTTAATCACCCTCTATCAACAGTTGTCGTTAAATGCCTGAAGCGCAAATTGAAGCGACAAGGCAGTTTGATGCGGGCAGATGCGAATGACAGTTCAACTTAGCATAAATCAATCACCATCACCAACAGCCCGGAAAGATAAAAACATGCCCATTTCAGCACTCATTTCCACGACCCATAGCATCGATAAAAGCCCCATCTTTATAACATGTACAAATAAAATCCTTATTTCACGATCCACATCTTTCGTTTTCCCCAATAATCTATTCGGCTTAATACAGGGTAATCTTTAACTCAGGTGTTCTTAAAAGGGAAGTAACTGTTGTATGGTTGAATCTTGTTCCCTAGAGAGAACACGTGCTCCACGTTCTAGCCCGGCTCAGCTGTGCATGTTTTGACTACGGTTTCATTCACAAGTGTCCAGTGTTTACGGTGCCCATATAAGGTCATGACGTTTCCGGTGCGGAAATGCACTGTGGCGATCGCTATGAATGGGTCAAGCCTTTCATTTAGCTTCCGCTCTAACCGGCAATCAATGTAGATACTTAACAATTGGAAGCATCCACCATTAAAATACAGCGCTGGTATACGTTTCTTTGAACCCAACATAAAAAGTATAATTACACGTCATACAATTCTCAACAACAGGACGGACACCGGCTTAATTGACGCAAACCTATTGACTTTGATGTGCGTGAAATTGTGAAGCCAAGCGTAAAGCCGGTATGAATGACAAATATATAACGTTATCGGGGCTGGCGTTCCTTTTATTTGTGCAGATAAACTATTCACTTCTTCGTTAGCAATAAAATATTAGTCTTTAAACGTTTGCGATTTAGGATGGGAAAATATCTAGGAGATGGTATGATCAGTTGTGAAAGCCAAAGTGCAGGTTCTGTTGTTATTGCGTCACAGATGTATTTAAATAGTTTGTCACACCAGGTGACATTCAACCTTTCGATATGATATAAGTGTCTTTTCAACAAAACAAAAACAGGATGCAGGTGGTGATATCAATTAATAAAAACAAGTAAACACGGTGATAACGAACCCATACCGTGAATATAAAAGGTTAAAATAGATATTCTAAATGTTTTCCACAGCATTGATAAGACATCATAGACTATGTATCAGTCGATGATGCAGTCTCACCTCAGCAGATATCGCATTTTGCCTCGTCAGCACGCGAGTTCATGTAGTTCATTATATCATGTATAATATGTGTGATCCACTGACGATCTCTCGTTGGCCAAAAGCCGCCACCTGCTCTGCCTCACCCTCGCCTCCGTGGGGGGTTGGTGCTTATCGTATGAAATATCATGTGGGTGATCATTAACATAACAATCTCAGAATAATGAATATATCATGAATATATATGAACTCATATAATATATTAGTATTTATCATGAGTACATCTCGTGTGAAACTGAGCAGGAATTGGAAACTACAGTAAACTACGGTTATAACGAACTCAAAGGGACTACTAATTTTAGTTCGTTATAACCGTAGTTCGTTATAAGTACATATACAGCATGACTACAGCAAGTAGTCGGGACCAAAAAGTAAGTTCGTTATATCCGTCAGTTCGTTATAAGCGTGTTCGTTATAACCGTAGTTTACTGTACCTTCTTTTTCTACTACTACTACTACTACTACTACTACTACTACTACTACTATAATCTGTCTCACAGTCCCTGGACCATACTATTTTCTCTTCCTCCCAGCTCTTTCTGTCAAGCAACAACACTAAATAAAGCAAGTCTAGCTTTTCATCAGGTTCAGGCAATATCACAAGGGCTCTTTTTCAATTTAAATGGAGGTATTTGTTTCTATCAACATTATATGTTTTCAAAGACTAAACGTTAATCTACTACTACTACTACTACTACTACTACTACACTCATCTGCCTACTCAGCTACTACGGCAATCACAGCCCTGTCGCGTCCAACCGCCGTGTACGTATCCTGCAGTGTTGAGTTAGATACAGCCTCGCCAGCCAGCCACACCTTCAGTAGATACATAAGCTTCATCTGTCTCCACCACATCGATAGGCCTGCGTATGGTGACACGGGCGATTATAGCTAATTAGTACAGGAAAATAGCAAACGAAATCTCTAAATCGGTTTAGAGAACATATTAGTTACACTTAGGCCAGTGACTGACGGGCAATGTACATGGGTGTTCCCGCAATCAGCTGTGTCACTGACGGGTGACTTGGCACTGAACAAACAGTCGCCACTGAAATCTACGCTTTTCTTCTGGTATTACACGCCATGCAACTACCAGTTCATGAGTTGTATCCGATGGCGACATTGAAATGAATTACTTTACTCGAATAACTCTAGCACAAGTAATGCGAGTTTTAGCTTTTGACACAAGCGACGCTGAACAGTAAACATGACTGACTAGCACAAGTAATGCGAGTTTTAGCTTTTGACACAAGCGACACTGAACAGTAAACATGAATGACTATAGCACAAGTAATGCGAGTTTCAGCTACAGACTCAAGCAATACTGAACAGTAAACATGAATGACTACAGCACAAGTAATGCGAGTTTCCGCTATAGATGCGGGCGCCACTCAACAGTACGCCGTACTTCATGGATGAGTGTCCAGCACGAGTCTGATATCTCTTCGGCCTGTGTGGGCCCTGCACGCCTGGCTGTGCTGTGAATATGTATGAAATCCAAGCGTGACGGTTAAATAAACACTTCACTCGTGCGATCAGTCAGTTATAAATGGACTACCAGCTACCCACACAAACGGCACAGAAATCAGCAGTACTTCTCGTGAAGGACTCCGACACAAGTAATGAGACAACCGGGTATTTACAGGGCGGCAGTCGTGTCGGGCAGACAGATCAGCTTTTGTTGCATTGTTGTTTTACGCCGCACTCAGCAATATTCCATCTATATGACGGCGGTCTGTAAATAATCGAGTTTGGACCAGATAATCCAGTGATTGTATCATGAGCATTAATTCACGCAAATGGGAGACGAAGCCATGCCTCAAACCAAATCAGCGAGCCTGACCACCCGATCCCGTTAGTCGCCTCTTAAGACAAGCATTGTCGAGGGATCAGCAATTAAGAACATGATCACGTCGTTCGGTACCGATTACACACAAGCCACCAGGTCACACTTTGTAACCACCTGATCCTCTTTAGTGGGCTCGGTACAGGATACAGGAGCACACTCCCTGTCACATATCACTGTGTGTGTGTGTGTGTGTAATTAATAACCGTATAAGTAAGCGTGCGCACAAATAATAGCATGGTAATTAAATTTACCAAAAAAACTACGTAATATATAAAATTTTTTTACAGTATTTGGAACAAAAGAAAAGCTGATTAGCATATAAATTCGTATCATTATTTTATCATTTTGCATTATTTCCATTGATTAATGTTGTGGAATGTAGCGGGTACGACGAAGCTGTAAAATAACAGAACTGTATCCGATGCTGTCGACAGATGTTACATGTGCATTACATCCGGTCATGTATCCAAGAATATTAGAAAATATTCCATAATTGATAGAAATGTCCGCCTGCATTATTTATCAAGAACAGCGGACTGTATAATTCTATACCCACGTAGATGTAGTCGTTATATGTAGTCGATTACCGGAGATGAAACCACACAGCTTGGAACAATATTGATATTAAATAATGTATACGCAGTTCACCAAATGTGTGTTAAGTGAAATATTAACCACAGCCGCATATCTTGTTTGACTATTCGTCAGAAATTAATACATTTCGATTGGAACAATATTGATTTTTAATATTTTATTCACAGTTAACACGATTTTGATAGTGTGACAATGTTCATATATTAATTTTGGCTTGTAACATTGTGTATGAACTAGTGTGCGTTTCCTTGTTAAAGTAGTGAGAGTGGTAGGGTTCCGCTTGAAATGTACGCGAATGTGCACCTACCTAAGTTAGAGCACAGAATGTCACCATAAGAGCAAAATGTTCCACAACTGATATATACATGTTTATGTTGCACAACATGCATTACCCACAGCGAAAGGGACCTGACTGACTCGTGTACATTTCAAATTGACAATTAACTTGTTTACACACGCGAACATTTTGCTGTAACGTGTACCGTCTATTCAATGGTGTAATTTAAAATGTCCCCTACCATAGTTGTTAATTACACAAACGTATATCATGTTTCGTATTGCATATCGAAACCTGATACATTTCATTACGTTTAATTACATATCTACGAATATGTAAAATTTGCTTATACATGTCAGTCGTTTGTGAACCAGTGTTATATTCTCATGTCTATTTCATTGTTTGAGTGTCAATTTGTCTGTAAACCGGACGCTCATTTCACGGGGACAATGACTTATGCAACGTGTGTTGAACTAGCATTTCGGCATGTCGGTCAACAGAGCGACCAGCGGATGCTGTTTCCTAATTTAATCGCGACCCGTGTTTCCTGCCATTGACAACATGACATTGACATCAGTCGTTTCCGGTGGACAAAACCGCTCGCTAGTTGAAATGGACACCAGTTCCCGTATGAAGTCGGAGCTGGTTGTGATTTCAGGTGTAGCGCGCGACCTCCTAGCTTCACATCTGCCAGTCTCGCGACAAAGTCCCGCTTGATAAATTCCCTTCCGCGTTTCATTGAATGCGAGAATAATGTAAGCGTAATCTAGTATTGTATTACCTCCGGCGAGCGGCTCGCTTCACGCTGGGAAATTACTCCCCATTCACTGGTTGCCTGCTCGACGCTGATTGGCTGCCTCGCTCAGCAAGTACCGGAAGTGACCGGGTGAGGTTGCGCTGAAGCTTGTGAATGGAAGAGAGTGTGCACTCATATTGATCGAGCTGGGACGAGAATCAATATAGCTGTGTTGGCTCGTGAAACCACCACAGACCATTCATCGAAGCTGGAAGAATACTAGCTATGGCGACTCCTCTCTTTATCTCTCCGTGTCGACTCCAGCAAATGTTGGAAGAAAAACACAACGCGCTGCAGATTGTGGATTGTCGATCGTTCATGCACTACAACTCCGACAGAATCTTGACGTCTATAAATGTATATTGCCCTCCGCTCTTAAGGAAGCGGTACCCTTCGTGTCTTCCACTGGAATCAGTCGTGTCTCAAGAGACACAAAAGTGTCTTCTACGGCCAAACCTAGAAGCAGTTATACTGCATGATTTGGATACAGATGAGTTTTCAAATGACAGTGCTAAAGCGGAATTACTTCTAACAGTGAAGAGCCTTGTTCGGCTTGTCGGCAAAAAGAACTTTTTCATTCTCTCTGGTAAGTTTAATGTGTGTGTAGCATTCACTTTAGAATTTAAATGGCACCATCTTGTAAATCACAGCCAAAACATGTTTTTTTGAGTTGCAAATATTTTTATCAGTCAATGTGTACAATGTATGTGCTGATATTATTAAGTACCTACAGAGCACTTATGTATACGAATGCCGTTCACATAAATACATCTATTCTTTCAGTAAACGTTAATTTATGTATGTGTGAAAATAATCGCTTAAAATGATAACACTCATTCAAAGAATTCCTTCCTCAAAAACCGAACGGAAAGTTGTAGAGATTGGCAATGCAAAAGATTTTGAACAGAATGAAAGACGTTATTCCATTAGAAGGTCATAAATATCAAGGCTTTCTCTACTACATTAATATCACGAGTGAATTCACTGTCTCCGGTACTGTAAATACAACTGTGGTAAAAATAGCACAGTATGTCATCCAACTATTGTCATAATTTATGTCGAATGATGGTGGTTTTCCCTTACTAGGTCTAAAGTAAATAAATCTGACATCTAGATCAATGACACGGCGTTAGATAACAAAATATACGAAGTAGTCACGGAATATTGAATAATATTCAAAAATTTAACTTTGATCGGTTTAAGGTGAAATCTGATCAATAAGCTTTTTATTTCTTATTGAACAGTTTGGTTTTGTACTTTTACTTATTAGTTTTGTTTATCAACAGTCGAGACGTTTTGCACAAAGAAATTAGTAGCAAGACTTATTTTGTCACCAGCTGGATCACGAACGAATCCAAGGTCGTTTGAAAGGTCTTTGACACTGAGCTCGTGATGCAGTAAAATATCAGATAGATTCCAATTCGTTCAGGGCTCAGAAGGAAATTTGTAGAATTGGGTTGAATTTGTAACTTTATGTGTGTAAAATGTTTCTGAACGTGACTTTTCCTATTATGCAGTTGTCAGGGTCGAGTTTGTTCATTAAATCATTAAACGATGAAGACACCATCGACAGCAGACACAAAAAACCGGTGCCATGTCCAATGTCAGCTTTCGATAGTTCGTTTTTCGAAGACTTACCGTTATGATGCATTAAGTTTACAAACGTGTTTCCGACACCTGTATAACATCGACAACAGTATCCCAAACAAAATACAGGTAGCTAGAAAAAGACAAATGTCGAATATGTGCACAAAAAATGCAAATGCAACTACATTTACGACTAAATATACAACCCCAATAAACAAATACATTCTGATACACAAACGGACAATTGATCGTTAAGCAGCACGCGACCTCCGTTTGTTGGTTGAGTGGAATCAACGATTTCTTAATCGCATTGAACAACAAAACAACAAAAATGTATATACTCTGCAGTTAATATGCTGACACGTTCAATCGTGACCGGGAAAATACCTCTTCAAGCATTAAACCAAACACACGAATTCTTGTCAAAACGGCTAGCGACAAACAAACGAAAGGAAACGCTCCGGTAAACTCAAAACGGGAAAGTTACACGAGTATCAGCGAACCCATTCGAGAAGCGAGGCTTCTGTTTGCTTGTGAAACATCACGGAGCGGATACCAGTGTTTTACCATGTGACCGCGGATAAAGTACGTCTCACGGAAAGGCTTAGGGGATAAAACATATAATCTACTGGCCCAATAGTGTTGTCTTATGTGTGACAGTCATGTGTATATCGTATTTAAGTGTTAAATCCGTCTGGCCTTAACGCAGGAAATATGAGCAGGATTTCCCCGTGCTCGGCATTCGTTGCTGGCAGAGTTATACTGGCTATAACACCAGGCAGAGGATTTGTACACGTGTTTTAGGTTCCAATATTAGATATCGCGTTTCGATGTTGCAGAATTGGTATCTATTACGACGATAAATCAGACTTTCTCTGGGGGTGCTACCATGTTAATTCTTCTTCAGATGACACAACTGAACAGACTTTAAAAATCTGCTGTCTATTATTATATTTAACTGTGAGTATAGGAAAATGAACGGTCTTTAATCTAGTTTTATATTATAATAATTCCAAGTATATTTTATAAAGATGCGTGCACTGTTTAACAAGTCCTTATGCACTAATTCAGTAATTCGTGTGTTGCTGACTACACCAACATGTATATTACTCAAAAGAAGTTAAAGAACACCCGATTCCTTCTTATTTATTTAAGTGATAGATTAACTATAATAATATGAACGAATCGGGTGTTTTTTAACTTCTTTTTGATAGGATTTCCCTTGACAAGCGATACCGCTTTAATTTTAACTTAAAGTCACGTGATCCCGCATGTGTATTTAACTCATGTCTAAATTGATATGAATTACATATTCGATTGCTTTTCATGTAAAAACATGTTAGAGTCTTATTAGTGAGTAAGTAAGATATCTAGGGTTTAGAATTTTCGTGTTAATATTGAAAATATCGATTAAAATCGATGTGTGTTATTCAAACAAGGCATTGAAATAACAAAAATGATTTCGTTGCAGGCGGATTTTTGCGTTTCAAGCGGGACTGCCCAAGGCTATGTGTTTCCCATAGCTCGTTGTTCAAGGACCGGAACTTGCTGAACCCACAGCAAGTCCTTCCGTTACCCCCCGGGCGCTTCGACCGCTCCCCCCGGGCCGAATTATCCACTATGGTAAGTGTCTGTGACAAAATCCGGGTTTAATTGATTAATTGATTGATTGTCAATAATTTATGACACAAACGCGTAATTATGTAGGCGCGGCGGCCAGTCGTCATTAGGGTGTGTATTTCATGTACATATCACCCAGATGATCGGTGGCCAGTCGTCATTAGGGTGTGTATTTCATGTACATATCACCCAGATGATCAGCTGACTTGGTATCCGGTACATTGTTTCACCATTAGCATGTCAATAGCTCCTTATGTAAAAGTACCGAGGGCTTTTGTTTTAGAAGACGACAGGAAAGCAGTGATGGGTGCTTCCTGGCCACGAACATAGCTCTGTATTATTCTTCATTTTGTTGAATTACATTTAACCAATTTTCGATGTCCGAAACAGAGAATAACTACATAACCTTCTGGCGTATATGACCTATTTTCATTTCGTAAGGATAAGAATTTATGGATGAACAACTTCTTTATTACAATTAAGAGCGACGTTTCGGTGTAGGTTCTAACACAGATATCAAGCAAGTGATTTACAGAGTGTGGTTGGTAAGGATAAAAAGTTATGGATGAACAACTTCTTTATTACAATTAAGAGCGACGTTTTTATTTCATTTTGCGAAACATGTTCTCATCACTGATTTTCAGTGATCTATTCACATAATCTTCACGACTATTTGCCTGATACGCCCTATGGAATCTCTTCCGACAGATAATTAAGACTAATCATATATCTGGTGTTGCCGTGTTATATTTAAGAATGTACATAAGTGAGCAATTGTTTCTAAAACATTATATGGTCATTTACATTGCAACCAACTTTGTTTACTTTTCCCTTCTGGACAATGAAATAGGTTGTATTCTTATACAAACAAACACTAATATGTTTTTGATTAATTGTTTATCCTGACCTGTGTAGTATATATAGAGTACATATAACTTGGACTACACAGATACAACTTAAAAGTACACACAAACACATCTTAATCAGATTACGCTTTTGACATAAATCGAAAAATACGAGACTCTAGAATAAGGGATATCGGATGAGAGGATGTAGCTCGGATTTTCTCACGTCTCAACCTCAGTTCTAGAGTATGAGTTGAGTACCGATTCGCGTAGACCGCCCACGAGGATCGATGGTTTGAATTTAGGCGAAAATCTGTTAACACCAAATCGATAATGGCATCTATATTGTGATAAGTGCTCAGTCACTTGCGGTCTTAGGCAGAAATCTTGAAATAGGTCACTCTAAGACATCGAGCCAATTCGCACGTCTTCTGACGCAAAGACCGAAAAAAAGTATTAAGCTTAGCTTACGGATTAAATTTTTTACCACCAAGAGAACGCGGACATAAGACGGCGGAAACAGTGTGAGATCAGATGTACGTAGCACGACTATTGCCATGACATACACACTTTGACCGTTGTTGGTGAGAATCCTTGGTTAGGGCTAATGGGAGCGACAGGATGAATATAAGTGAGACCTTTTCCGTTTTAGTTTGATCAACCTGTACCAGCGCAGGTACCTGATATTGAACGGATTATACACACAACTCGTTGATTTGAGTAAACCCATCGTCGCATGGCACAAAGGATCATAGTCAGATGTTATTGAATATTGAAATATGAATTGGTTCCGTAATGGCGCTCCTGACGATAATACGGGGGAGAGTAAGGATAGGGCCTTTGACGTAGGTTTTAGGAAACTGTAGGCAGGATAAACATAACAACCAAACGGTGGTAAAAGTGTCATTATTCGTCATTATGTCGTTAAGAGCGTTAATGTTTATTATTTTGCACTCTTATGGTGATGACATGTCTGTGTTATTTACATATTTGTGAACACATGCCATTGAACACGATTTTTGAAAAAAACTTATTAGCACATGGTTTAAAATATACGTCGGTACTGGTAAACGGTTTAATGATCACCAAACAGGCACAGGATATTGTATTAATTGTTAAGTGGCTAGATCGCCAAGCCACAAAAAGCGTTTATAGGAAATTACATCCTGTCTAATCGAACGATTTAATTGATTGATATGTATTTTAACCACACCTGTTTTTTATTCTAGGGTTCCCCAGTTGAGCTACTCCCTTACCTATATATCGGAGATGCAAGTCATTCATCCCAACGACAACTTCTCAAAGAGGTTGGAATCACCGCCATTTTGAATGTTTCCACTTCCTGTGAAAATCATTTTCCTGAGGACTTCCGGTACAAGGTGATCCCGGTACAAGATACAGTGACGGCCGATCTCCTCACGTGGTTCACAGACGCAATCAACTTTATAGGTAGGCGGATGTTGTCATTTGATAGCCCCCGTAACCAAAGCCGCCCTTTTCCTAGACTAAGAACGCAATGATTTATTCATATATCTATGTCTCGTACTTATGCCATGGGAGGACTCAAGCATATCATCTCACAGAGCAAAACATGCTTTCCCTTCAACTGAAATACAACATATTCTTAGCCTGTTCTCTTGTCGTTTCGCCCCCGTGAAGATTCCGGGGTAGAATAGGTCTTCAGCAACTCGTGCTTGTCGTAAAAGGCGACTAACGGGGATCGGGTGGTCAGGCTCGCTGACTTGGTTGATACATGTCATCGATCCAAATTGCGTGGATCGATGCTCAGGATATTAATCACTGGATTGTCTGGTCCAGACTCGATTATTTACAGACCGCCGTCATATAGCTGGAATATTGCTGAGTGCGGCGTTAAACAACAAACCAACCAAATCTTGTCGTTTCGAAATCATTTAACCACAGCCTGAGTAGTTCCAGCATGGTTTGAGTGTATTGTGATGGTACATGCGTCAACTCGCATTTCATTTTAAACCTACGATGACATTATCAGATTCACGTTCAGACTTAGCTAGGTTTAAAAGCATCTGCTTGCAAGTGTTCTAATAATTTCCATTCACGATATAAATTCAAAATGGCGTCGACGGCCTAAGTGCTCCTATGAATTAGATATTTCTGTTTTCTATCGAGGGACATTTTGGTTTTGACTGTCGCTTCTCGATTCCGTTACTTATCTTTCTCTTTCTCTTTCAGAAAATATCCGTCTTTCTGGAGGTCGAGTACTTGTCCATTGCAAGGGTGGAGTGAGCCGATCCGCCACAATCTGCCTGGCATATTTGATGTTCGCTCGGTCTTTGGGACTAGATGACGCCTTTGATTACGTGAAATCTCGCCGTGACGTCATTTCCCCAAACGCGAGTTTTATGATGCAGTTGACATTGTTTGAAAAAGAGATAAGCAATCATAAGACCCCCAAGACACCCACCCCACCATCGCTTTCACCCTGCAGACTTTACACACACAGTATGATGACGTCACCAGATCACGCGTTCTCCTTTGATGGTTGTGATGTTAACAGCGCGTCACCGGATGTGGACATGACGCATGTGCAGCCCTCGTTTCAGTTTCTATCCAGTCCCGTCGTGTCCACGTCATGAGGTCACTGGATTCTGACATCCGGGTCAAAAGGTCATGAGATGACCTTGACACCATCCCTAATATTGTGTTCAAGGACAAATGTGCAATTCTGTTCCAACATATCTATTTTGAAAATATTGTTATTTATTGTTGGGTTTTTCCCTTGATTGACCTACCAAAGACAATATGGTTGGACCATTACCCTTCCTCAATGATTCAACATTGGTTTGGTCACGTTTATGATCTCTTGATCAGATTGTGAACTCTACAGGGAGAGTTGTGTGAACTCCGCTTTCAACGATAAACAAATAATATGATCCCTTGAATATATGTTGTGCTGGCCACCACTATAGGGGACATCTCAAAAGGTGTAAAGATATATTTGTTCTTTTCATACTTAATCAAAATTTATAGTTATTATTTAATTATTTGTTACGTACATTTGTGAAACTTTGTGTTTTTTAAATCTATTTTTTTTTATTTCGATAATACGACCTTTTGAGACGTCCCTTAAGCATGAAAGCTTGTTTGGGGGGACGCCCGTCTAGTTTCACAATGTCTATGCATACACTTATAGATATTGCGTCAACGGGCTATTTGTGTATTTTCACCTCTTTCAATATTTACATTTCAATCTTTATTGTTCTGTTGGATTGTTCTTTGAATAATGGTGAGATTATATTTCATCCCTAAATTGTCCTGATGTATACGTTCAACGTTGGGATATGACCTGTTTCTGCATCCATAGCTTACCGCAATGCATTATCAATGCAAGTTGATGCACATCGTATTACAATAATTCATAATATCATAATCATGGAATTTTACTTCAAATTAGAGTTCAAATTATATACCTCTCGGCATTTAGAAGCATTTGAAAAGTTCAATATTTTAACTTAATTTGTTTGTTATAAGATGACCATGTTGTTTTATTGTGTTTTCAAACTTTACTAGGTCACTGCAATATGTACATTCATGATGTATCGGTTAAGGCTCAGTTCGCTAATGATTTCTTTTGAAAACACAGTAGATTCAAAATTCCACATTTGATACCTTTCAACAACCTTTTATTTTAACCAAATTTCATTTCGATTTTCTACTGGGTCAAATGAAATCGATTACTTATCAGACACTTCTATCAATCATCCCAATAGCAACTCAACCCTCCGTCCAAAATATCGACCTAACTGTAAAAAATACTTTAACAAAGAATCTCTAGTTTGGTATAAGGATTGAATGAATGGTTGACTTAAAGTTTGTGTGAATGATATTTATTTCAGATAGGGACTGTAATATACCTTACACTACGCTTTAGCTGGCAATGTCTGACTGGTTTCGTTGACGTATTGGTGTCAAAGTCACTGCACTTTAGAAATTGACACGTTAATGAACTGTACATGTGGTTGATTAGCTGTTTGGAGTGTAATTACC